>NW_019416729.1:292691-298633 GCF_000390285.2 Anoplophora glabripennis
ATAAATAAATAAATAAATAAATAAATAAATAAATAAATAAATAAATAAATAATTATTACATAAAGAAGAACCCGACCTACAGACAACCCTGTACTACATTGCAGTCATCCTAACATTTCCGATCTCTGGTTATATTTGATGAGGAATGTTAATATAAAATAATAATAAAGATTATTTCAAAATATAAATAAATGTTTTATACTTTTTGTATCTTCTGCTGATTGTTTTTAATAGCACTGGTTTATTTAGAGAAAATGAGAAAAAATCAAATATTTGTAATTGATTTTCAATTATGTGACATAAAAAAATAATATTGCTGTATTTATATGCTATAAAATAATAATATATTCTTTTAAAAACAACGTTTCAAGTTTCATCAAATTTAATGTTTAATGAATTTATTACAACGGCGATTCTAGCTAAAAACTCAAAAATCATACTGCATCAGACGCCCTCACCTCGGTTATTTTAAAATAAGAAACTTTTTTCAATCGCCATAATAACAGATAAACATGTTTTGAACAGAGAATTATTTAAGATATGATGTAAACAATAATACAAAATTTAATTTTTTCTTATTTAACTCTTCTTTTCAAGCAATCATAATTTTTACTACTTTTTTCTATTTTTCCATCCAATTTTCCTTAGAATGCACCAATAAAAGAAAGAGTTACTATAGTCTCCCTCCATTTTTTTTACTCACGATTGTTTTCCGGTTCAAATCTTCAAAAGCTAATTAACGTAAAAATAACGTTTCATTAATATATTTCTGTATCTCACCCCGAGAAGTTCAGGCTTGTCAGGCACTTTAGAATTGCTTGTCAGGCACTTTAGAATTGTCAAAATGCCGATACGGTGTTTACAGAATCCCTGAAACGAAATGAAGCGTATGTGACAAACTGGTAGCAGGTTTATTTTAGAAATAATTAGGAAAAGTATGAGGCAAAGATGAATCTATGTGTACGGAACTAATGAGTAACGAAAGATCAAAAAATATTATACGTATTTTTAACACGTGCTCCGAGTTTATTGACTCAGCAGCCATTTTGTTTTGATCAAGAAAACACGGGGGAAGTTGAAATAGTAAATATATACACGTAATATTAATAAATTCTTGAGAATCGAGAAAATGGTGGCCTAAACGATAGGCATCTTATACTCGCTGATATACCTTTTAAGCCACTATTACGTCAGCATAGTTATAATTATTGTAAATATGGGTTTACCAATAAATTTCATAAAATCGTATTAAACTCCTTTTGGAATCCATAGAATGATTTAATTATAAAAACTGTTTTTATTTTACTTAGTGCTGATTATCCGCGATTTCTTAGATTACCTATTCTCCAACCTCTTGATAGACTCATACATTCAATACCTATGTAGATAGATTCAGTTCAATTAATACTTGATTCTCACCTATGGCTCGTCAACTACCGCAACTCCTAGTACTGCGTTACTATATTTTGTAATACAGCTTTAGCTAACATAATGGTAAAATTATGTTGACTTGAGATTGTATTAATGTAGATTGTATGTTTACTTATAATTGATATATTACACAGACCAACAAAATTTAACTTTTTTTGGAAGCAGAAACTTGAATATATATTTCCGAAGGATTTAGGTGAGCTGAATCCGAATCTGGCAGCAGAATTGCTCTGTTTTTGAGATATCTAAACCTAAAAGTGCAAAAAACACTGTTTTCGTCATATTTGAGGTTATGTAGTATTGCCATCTATTCTTTTTCAAAAAACTAATACGTTGAATCCAAAAGTACAAGGCTCCCTCCTTCGAATGCCGTTGAGTTTGCTTAAATATCTTTTTGTTTCGTTGAGATATCACATGTTGAAATTTTCAAGTTTCTTAGTTTCTTAATATGCGAAAATCTACTAAGGATCCCTTAGACATCAAGCAGTCGATTGCAATTCAGAAACTTCATACCCATATGGTTTGAGGGTTTAGGGATTGTGGGTTTGGGTTTGGTGGGTTTGTGGATTTGGAGTTTGTGAGTTTGAGTTCGTATGTATTGAAGGTTTCTGAGTATGAAGTTTCTGAACTGCAATTAATTGTTTGACGTCTAAGGGATCCTTAGTAGATTTTCGCATATTAAGAAACTGATAAACTTATAAATTTCAACATGTGATATCTCAACGAAAAAAAAAGATATTTGAGCAAACTTAACGGCATTCGAAAGAGGGAACATTGTACTTTTAAATTATATGTATTTTTTTTGAAAAAAAAAATAGATGGCATTACTACATAACCTCAAATATGACGAAAAACAGTGTTTTTTGCACTTTTAGGTTAGGATATTTCAAAAACCTGATGTGATAGAGCAATTCTGCGACCAGATTCGGATTCAGCGCACCAAAATCCTTCGGGAATGCATACTAGTGTGTCTGCTTCTTGACCCTTGTTGACCTGTGTTATCTATCATTACACTACATCAGTTATTTCAGTATTTGTTAACTTAAGTAAAAATCAAACTATTACTGTTTCCAAGATGATAAATAATGTGCAAGTATCTATTACTACTATAATTTTATGAGTGTTAAAGTTCTAGTATAATTTTTTCTACTTACTCCTAAAAAATTGAACATGAAAATTAACTTGTTTTTGAAGCAACACAGGACTCGAATTGTTTACGGGGTCTAGTAGATAAATGTACCAACACTATAACCTAACACATTATTCGAATGTATTTAAAACTTCTCCTAAAAATGTGGTTTTATGTACAAGACCCTTTGATTTAATATTAATGTTAACTTTACTGAGAAAATCTTTCATTTTATTACAATAAACAATTACTATAAAATCATGTATAAAATTAAAGCGACACTCAATACTCTTCGGCAGACCAAGATTTGGATAAACTCCCATAAATATACGAGGTCTGTTAAAAAAATAATCGCACTTTATTTTTTAAACTTTATTATTAATTTTACACATTATTTATTATTATCTCCTTCAAAGTACTTCCCTCGCCTACTCACACACTTTTCCCGGCGGTGTTGCCATTTCGCGAAGCAGTCTTGGATAGCTTGATTTGAAATGAATTTTAAAGTCTGTGATGAATTTCTTTCATAGTTCCACGCAAAATTTTACATTGCATCGTTGTTCCAGAAAATCTCAAATTTAAAAAATCGCCACTAATACTTAAACACGTTGCACTCAAATAACAATATCACGAAAACCAAATGAGATATAGACAATCCAAGAACATGTGATCACAGAGGAGGTTAAGCGCAACGCAATGCTACCAACCTCATATCGCTAAATATCTAAATTACCGTGTAAGTAAAAAAGTTCGGTTATTTTTTGAACAGCCCTTGTACAGATAAATTTATATCTTGTTCGACTAGTGAAAGCAAGTAAATTAAAAAAGATTAAAATGGGCTTTAATACGGAGGTGCTATTTTTTGCTTTCCGTGACCCGAAGTCAGTAAAGTTAATTATTAATTAAACTTATTTCACATACTGATTTGATGTGTGTCAGAAATATCAAATGTATATGCCATGTTGTAATATACACTGACAGCTGTTAAGTTACCACGGCAAAGGTTTGAATTTCATTAGTATAATAGATTTGTTTTTGATAGAGGTATTAAAAATAAAAAAATATTATGATGTAAGTATACAGGTGAGCAGTGTAGATATAAATGGAGGAAAAAGAAAAGAAATGCTTCTTCACAGAATTCCGATTTCGTAAAACAGTATTATTTCACATCATCAACAACAATTTGTATAATAATCGAAGAATTATTATGATAAACTATTATGCACATTTTTGTTGCGTTGCCTGATGATATGAGGTAATATTAATCCACGAGACCGGTAATATAGATAAATTAAAGAATTTGTGAGATAAATCTTTCTTTTTCTGTTACATCCATTAAGAAACTATCCTAGTTAATGTCGATAAAATCTTTATTTTTCCATATTCCCAATTTGTTCTATTTCGTCAATTTCTCAATTACTTAGATACCTAAAAGTATGAAATATTTTTGTCTGGATAAATAATAGTTATTTATTGTATAAGTGTTTTAAGTAGCATTTTATCCATGCAGGAATATTTAAACGCGAGAACGTAGTTCAAGCGTTTAATATTCGTAAGTGGATAAAAGGCAATTAAAACACGAATGCAATACAACGTTTATTATCAATTATTTAATAAACAGTTCTATCTGAATTTGACAAAAATACAAGAAATTAATTGTGTTACTGTTTTTTAAAAAGCTCAAGAAGCCATTTATTGGAAAATATAACAATCTTACTGCTTATTTGAAGCCTGAATCGAGAGGATACAAAGCAAAAAAAACTGCAGTATTGGAAAGAGCACATATTGAAGAATTTTTGACTGGGGCTTCCGATAAAGAATATTTATTGATTAAGGTCATATCTCTTTACCTTTTACATGTTGTTATTGTTAGGTATATAGTGAACTTTGAATTATTTTAGTAACGTTAAGTTACCTACTTGTTTCAATACCTGACACCAAGACGGGTATTTCAAGAAAAATTACAATTATAGAAGAAGGATTATGTCCGAATGCTGTTGAAATATGCAGAAAATACATTTCTCTGCACCCAATTGGCCTAACGCAAGACATATTCTTGTTAAGATACATGAATAAAAAATGTACTTCTCAGCCTGTTGGAATCAACACATTGGCGAAGATACTTTCAATAGTTGCTTCATTCCTGGATATCGCAAATCTAGAAGCATATGCTGGCCATTGTATGAGGCGCACTTCAACAACTTTATTGGCCAATAAAGGTGCTGATCTTACAATCATCAAATGGCATGGTGGATGGAAGATCTCCTCTGTAGCAGAAAGTTACGTTGAGGAGTCTATATCTAACAAATTTGATATTACAAGGAAAATATAATTGTTCCTTAGAAGAAGAGAACTTGTGCAAATTCTTCACAAACTTCGACAGATGTTATGCATTCCGAAAATAATGGCAACGATGCTACAAGGGTTGTTATTAACGGAAAGGGAATTAAATGTGATAAAACAAAAAATGAAATGTCTATTACCATAAATGTAAATGTTAATGTTAATAAGTAAATCAATTAAATTTGATTTATTATAGGTTTATTATTTTTTCATTATTCTACTAGTGAAATAATAGTTATTTTTGTATCTAGTGCGCGAAATGCTACTTTGGTGATCGAGAATTGAATTTTTTAACGAGGCGAAGCCGAGTTAAAAAATTATTCGAGACCACCAAAGTAGTTCGCGCACGAGATGCAAACAATATTTTTTCTACAAACGTCAAAATCTATCTCTTAAAAATATTATAAATAAGTAAAATGCCTAATTTATTATAGAAAATAGTGTTGAGCTGGCTTAAAATGTCTTTCCTAATCAAATTTTCACTGTTACTATGGAAACAAAGTGGCTGTTGTTGACAACAATAATAATTATTTTAAAGTGACGTTTGTGCTCGCGTCTTCAATTTTTAAGTGCCAGATATTATTTAAAATAATGGAAATTGCTAGTGACGATGAACTAAGTAGTACCCCACCTAATTTGGCAGATGCGGCCAATTTGGTAACTTCAAATCTTTTACCGGAAAAATCGAAGCGCCAATATGAAAATGCATATCGGCAATTTAAGGAGTGGTGTGAAACAAATAAAGCAAGAAAAGCATCCGAAAATGTGCTGTTAGCATATTTTGCAGAAAGATCCAAGAAGGTGAAGCCTTCCACATTATGGGCAGTATATTCTATGCTAAAATCAACACTTAATGCTAAGGAAAACGTAGATATTAAAAAATTTACCAAGTTGGTTCCATATTTGAAAAAATTGTCAGTTGGACACAACCCTAAGAAATCCAAGGTATTAACTCGAGAAGAAGTAAATCAATTCATAAGAGAGGCAGATGATGAAATATATTTGATGGCTAAGGTATATTTTTAATCATTGTTTTATA
>NW_019416729.1:299618-323574 GCF_000390285.2 Anoplophora glabripennis
TGTACTTTTCTGCGAATGACATTTTTGAAGAAATCGTCTATAACGACTTTTGACCTCCCTGTAGATGATTTTGGGGGATTTACAGTATCTTGTTCATTTTTTGTTTCCTTTAAAAGTCTGTAGATAGTCGATTTTGCAATCCCTGTCATTACCCGATAATTACCTGAAACGAAATATTACCACGCCCATGGCCGATTCTTATCTCGGGGTTTTATTACTCTCTTTCATTTTCAAACAGACTATAGTGGATAAGGTATCACTTTAGACGGTTCATATGGTTCATATGGTTTCATATGGTCTGATTATAAGGTGATTGTGGATAAATGTTATTATCAGAATAATAAAATCTTACCTTTGGGCCACCTAATATATAGATCCCTTCTCTTATGCAGGTTGGGTGAATGACTTGCGTTGCACAAAACAAACAAGTTGAGTAAGCGCAGATGACTTGCTTTAAGAGTTTTATGTGTACCTGTATGAGTAAAAGGTTGTATAAAATAGACATTTACCTATAGCCTACAAAAGTCCTAAAACAATAAGTTTATGTATTTTGAGACCTATTTACTATCAGAGAAAAAACATTTTTATTGTTAAAATAAAATTTATAGAAATAAATAATACTTTAGTGACCATTTTTTGAATTTGGCGGTCATAGTAACAGTTTCTGTAGGTTAACATTTTTGTATACAGGGTGAGGGTCAAAATTGTCTGACAGCATGTTTTATATGAATTAATTATATAGGGCGTCCTGTAAGCAATGATACATGGATTCTACACACTAAAATATTACGATTTAACCAAATTTATGGTAGTCCAAAAATTGTTACTTAAAAGATACAAGGCGTCAAAGTGAAAAATTTATTTTCATTATTTTTAACATTTTCAGAATTATAGATATTGCACAAATTTTGAGGCGACAAATTCAAATCCAACCATAATTTTGCTGTTACTTATTAGAGCGCACCACTTGCAGCTTTGCATGTCTTTAAAACGCTATAACTTTTTTGCACCTCAGTATTTGTTCCCTTTTGATATTTTTCTTTGAGCTTCTTTTTCCGAATACCTTTCTAAAGAAAAAATATGTGGGATATAAAGTAAAGAAGTACAGAGTTTTTGTCCTTTTTGGCCTCTGAGCAATTTTTGGTCGTCAGTCAACTTGTGCGGAATAAACCGTGCATACACTTTTCGATAGCCCAAATGTTCCTCGAAGCGCGATAAATTGAGGTTTTTGAGATGTTCAGTTCCAATTCCTTGAATTTCAATGACTGTTTTGTTGTAGGTACTTATTTTTTACATTTATTTATAACTATTGTTTATTATAAATAATTGTTTAGAACAACTGTCATTATTTCGATTGTATCATTTGGGTTTCCCATAGACACAAAAATTAAATAAAATAAATAAATAAAAATAAATAATTGTATCATAATACTAATAACAAAAAAGTTACATTTTTTATATAAATTTATGAGCAATAAATATTCTGTTATAGTTTTATTATTGTCAAATTATTTGGGGCAGCACAAACAAATATTGTACACATCACACTCAGAAAGTGTATGTTTTTGCTGAAACCTGCATGTAAACCTGTAATCACTTTCTGATCTTGGCACGTAGATAACTATTTGTATAAAAGTTACCTAAGTCTGAAGTCTGAACCAGGGTTAACATGTTAATATCATTTCGCAAGTAATCATTTGTACAATTGTACGTGCTTTGGGAAATATGTAAAGTTGTAGAACTTGTAAACTTGTCGAAGTTAACTGGGATTTATATCTACGTACGTATGTTTGTACTCGTACTGATTCTTTCAAGAGACGCAAATGTATATTTTAACAACTTATACCAAACTGCCTATAAAGTGTGTCTCGAAAAAACTAAAGGGACAAAAATATAAATTTTTTAGTGGCTTTATCTCAGTGAAAAACGATCGTGTCGACATAAAAAAAAACTGTTTTGAAGCTTTAAGGCTCTAGTTTCAAGATCTTTTGACCAACATTTTTTTTTGAGATATGATTTTCGAGGAATCAAAAGAAATATCGAGAAAAAAAATTTCAAATTTTTTTTTTTGTACTGTCCACGGACTTCATCCAAACGTTTTTCTGTTCCAAATGATCAGAGTTTTGAGAAGAATTAAGGAGAACACCTTTGTTACTCTTAAACACTGTACAATCATTACCAAAAGGAAAAAGAAAAATTTTTCTCGACTTTGCCACAATTTTACATTAGATATCGTTTAAATTTAAGAAAAACAAATTTTTAAAAAAAATTTGTCAAAAATTTCCATTGAAAAATATCTGAA
The DNA here is from genome assembly GCF_000390285.2 of Anoplophora glabripennis. Taxonomy (NCBI): domain Eukaryota; kingdom Metazoa; phylum Arthropoda; class Insecta; order Coleoptera; family Cerambycidae; genus Anoplophora; species Anoplophora glabripennis. Next base: position 301,921 of record NW_019416729.1, read on the forward strand.
CATTTGAAAAAACATTAACTACTCGTTTCTGACACAAGATTGATTTTCGTCAAATTTTTGGTAAAAAAATTAATCAAAAGTTTTTGTAAGCTCTAATTTTCCTATTGTCAGAAACGATAAGATATTGTTTTCTCAAGTTATTTAGCAACATTTCCAAAAAAAGAATAAAACAAATTTTTGAAATAAATTTTTTTAATATTTTTTGTTTCTTCTTAAATTTAAACGATATCTAACGTAAAATTGTGGCAAAAGTTGAGAAAATTTCTTCTTTTTCATTTCACGAAGAGGGTCCAATAGGTTTATCTCAAAAAGTAGTCAGAATTGAAATCTGAAAATTTGTATACACGGGTTCATCAAAAAGATCTATTCAATGAAAATAGTGTCAACTTTCTCGCACTTACGGTTATACCGTAAGTCATCATCATGTTATTTCAGATGGAACACTGTGTATATTTATGCATTTTTTAATTCTACGTTAAAATTTAGACTAATTTTATATAAGGTACTATAGGCCAAAATGTGACAAATTTCAAGTTATGAATTTTTGAAAAAAATTGAGGGATGCAAATGATTTTTGAAAAGAGAATAACTCCGACATTTAGCTTTATTTATTAATGAATTTTGGCATGGATATTTTAAAACCAATGGAATTCAACCAGTTTATGTCAAGTTTGCAAAAATTTATACGGAGTGTTTAGTTTAAGAACGTGTGACCAATATTGTGACGTTGAAGTTGAATTTACTCAAATATTTCAAATGGTACACCCTATATATTATTACATTAATGGATGTACAATTAAATTTACTTTAAAATGATACCATAGTTCCCTATACCCACAGTTAATAGTTCTTGTGTAAACTGGAAATTATTGATTTCAACACAGAAAAATGTACGGTGGATTTGATGCACTAAAGAATTTATTAATAAACGGTGTATGATTAATGAACTGTAATTTTTATTATCGTTATACCTTCATCAAAAACGATAATTCAGTATATTAAATTAAAAAGGGCGATGCTTTAAATAAACCCACTATACTCGTAGATTTTTAAAATAAAAAAATATAGAGTGTAAAAATAGTAAAAACTCATCTTTTCAAATTAATATCAAGTACGGATTAAACAAGCTAACTAACATCTACATTGATCGAGTTCGAAAAAATTCCTGAGTCCGGGACAGTCCAAAATAGTTTTTTTCTCCAGATATTTCTTTTGATTCCTCAATAATCATATTTTTAAAAAAGGTTAATAGATCTTGAAACTAGAGACCTTTTTATCTCGACACGACCATTTTTCACTGAGAGATTTTTTCTCCCTAAAATCCCTAAAAAAAATAAGAAATATGCTTGTTCCCTTAATTTTTTCCAGTAGGTTGTGCATATTTTCATGAAAAATAACCCAAATGAAATTTTGCGGGTCACATAAATTTTGAGCATTTGATGCTCTATCATTATGACAAAAAATATCTGTATTCGTAATAGTTCTAGAGTGTACACAACCAAGCAAGAAATAAACTATTGTATGGTTTGTTGCCAGTAAATTTCAGCATAGTAAATCTTATTCTTTGGTGCTTGTTAAATGCACTGACGAAACTGTCCAAACAAAATTATCCAATTGTTTTGCTCACAATGGACAGTCAAATAGGTTTAGCAGACATACAGATTGCTATGTTACTTGACCCGTACCGCTTTGAGTTTATCTGCACAGCATATTCGTAAAAAGTCACGTCTCCTGGTCTGTAAATTGGGTCAGTTATATTTAGTTTACTGAACTTTAATAATATTTGATAATAACATGTTTAAAATTGTGACGTTAGTGAAATTGGTTGCGCAAGGAGACGAAAATCAGACGATGATATTATATTGTTGTTTTAAAATAAATTCTTCCAGCTAAACTTGAAAATTAATAAATATAGTAAGTAAATAAACGCATGCCGTAAGTGCAATAAATAATATTGAAAAGTACTTCACGGCCTACTAGTCTTCCTTTTATAGCTTAGTATTAAGATTTTTTCTAAGTATAAGGTCGTTACACGGACATAAATCTTTGATTTATACATCCTCCTGGAAGGAAACAGATTGAGATATAAAAGTTTGTCAGAATCTGGAGAACCATCTACTTAATTGAATGAGGGAATCTTGAGAACAATATATTCTGAGTATATGTGGACTCTGCTACGCCTTCAGTTCTAATATACTGCAGAAGGATGTCTATTTTTTTGATAAATAGTGATTTATTCTCTATTTACGATAGCTACAGGAAGTTAAATCCGCATGGATACATTGAAATAAAATGTTTTTCTGAAAAAATGCTATGGGGATACTGGTTAAATGTCATTCTTTACGCAATTAATTGTTGTTCAATTAAAATTTACAACTAGCTTTTATGTACCATCAAAATTACAAGAACTCACCTTTCCAGTGTGAAGATTCAAATTGTTCTATGAGATTTTGGAGTTAATCGGCTTTTGAATAAAACCAACTATTTACTTATCTCTTTCTTAATATTATAATATCACAAATAACAATTAATTATAATCTCTATTGTATTTTGTTGCAATTGTACGTGCTATTATACACACAATTATAATTATGTGGCCTCACTTTTATTTTATCTAATATACAGGGTGGCCAAATGAAAACGAAACAGAGCCATTTTCAGGAACTGCGTCAAAAATTGTAGAAAAACGTTCAGACCCGTCGATTTTAGATTAAAGGGGGACATTCTTTGTCGGTATTTTTGACTCCGCCACTTTCACCCCCAAGCAAGGGTAAGCATCACCCCAAAATATTTAAATGGCATAGCGGGTTGAGTAATATTTCATTTGAATGCTCTTACAATTCTCTTTACAACAGACTTTAAATTTTATAATTCCGCCCAATACTTTGAAAAAAATTTACATTTTAAAATTTAAATTATGTTTAGTTGTGTACTTACTACTTAGTTGATTAAATGTTCAAACTGATGACCGCCCGCTTCCATACAAGAATAAAGATTTTGTTCGAAACGTTCGCGCACATTCCGAAGCATTTCCGGAGTGATTCGACGGCATTCTTCGACGATTATTTGACGCAAATCTTCCAGCGAAGCTGGCTGTGTTTTATAGATTTTACTTTTTAGGTTCCCCACAAAAAGAAATCAAGGGGCGATGAATCCGGTGATCGTGGAGGCCTCTCAATGCTGCCTCTTCTCCCAATCCAATTCCGTAGAAAACGTTGGTCCAAATACTGACGGACAATTAACCCATAATGCGGAGAAGCAACGCCCTGTTGAAAAATCAAATGATCTTCATCATACTCTGGAACATTTTCAATAATATCAGTCAAGGCAGGGTCAATAGCGTCTTCCAGTAATTGCAAATACATTTGGCCAGTCAAATTACCAGGTAGAAAAAAAGGATCAGCCGGTCACCGAAAATTCCAGCCCATACTTTTAATTTTTCCGGTTGCTGTGTTTGCACCTCGTGAAAAACTCTTGGTATGAATCGGACCAATAGCGACAATTGTGACGATTTACCGTCCCTTTCAAGAAAAAACTGCATTCATCAGAAAAACAGATGTTAAAAAGGAACTGTGGATCGTTCCCTGCTCGCTCACTCATTATTTCGCAAAATTGCAAACGGCGGTCATAATCATCCTCGTGAAGTTCCTGGATTAAATGTATTTTGTATGGATGGAATTTATTCTTCTTCAAAATGGTTTGTATGCTAGTTCGATTGATCCCAGACATAGATGCCAGCTGCCTCGTACTGAATGTAGGATCAAGATGAACTTGTCCCAAAACTGCAACTTCACTAGCTTCATTAACTATAGGTTTTTCAATTTCTCGTTTTTTATTGGCTACGTTCCCTGTCTCTTGAATTTTTTTTACTAACTCTAGAACATACTTCCTCCTGTCATGTCGATCTTGATGTTGTTCATTGAATAGCTTAGCTGTTCTATTCGCACATAAAGTAAAGTGAAATGATATCTACCCTTTCCTCAATGGAATAAACCACAGTATTTAATTTTTAAAAACACAATTAAATGAACTACCAACCAACGCTTCCAAATAATACTAGAAAATAATTTGGAATCCACTAATTTTACGTTCATTGTGTGTGTATAGCATTCATTTCTGTTTTTTACAATTGTGTTTTTTTACGAAAGTGATAACAAATCGCCAAAAATCAATGTAACGCAATACTAAATTTATACCATTGGCGTACATAAGTTTCAACTTTAAAATCAAAAAAGGGTAATACCAAAGCTATCATAAAAAAATGTTTCTTCATAAAACTTTAGCACCCTGTAGTTCAAAAGTTAAGACTTTTAGGACATATGTTCATATGAAGTTTTTTTCTTAAAATGAACCCAAGAATAACCTCCTTAAATATTAGCACGTTATTAAGAAAAACCCTGTATAGTTCACTGTCACTATTAGGATTGTATTTTAACTATAGTTATACTTCCTATCATAAAAAACACTATTGTAATTTTACAATGAAATCCTTTTGTGCAATTTAGTGGTAAATGAGAAATTTCTGTAACTTTACAAAATAATGTTACAGACATTTTATAGAGTATTGTGAATTCGCATACCAGTAGAAACAGCGTTGTAAGCTTAATAAGTAAACAACCCACTGTAATTACTGTAATTGCACAGTTTAATGTCACTATTATATCACTATGCTAGTTTCATTGCAAATAATCCTGCACCACAACTGTAACTTTACAGTAAAATTTATTTGTGTAATGTTTTGGTAAATTTGTATGTAATCTCCTAATGTTGTTTTACATTTCGATTGTAATTCCACAAAGTTAACTGGCAGCATTGAAAATGTAGTAACTCAACAGTATTCGGTTTTCAAATATCTCTAAATTTATTTGAAGTTATTGAAACTTTTCTAAATTCGAAAGCATTTTGCAAAATAGTTGAAAATGGAAAATGCTCATCACGATCGCCAAAATTTTTCCTCAAAAGAAATTTGGAGGTCCACCTCAGGTAACTCACCCGGTAGTTAGGCAACAAATGCCAGCTATCTTAAGCTCGTGGTACATGAAAATCGCATTGAAATGCAAATGTCTTAATTTAACTTGTCACGTCCACCGGCGACCCAATACGCCGCATAATACCTTGGCAGATAAAAATCTAAAAATCTAGCGATCTGTGACACGGTTGCACAGTAATTCAGGTAAAAGGGAAGGCGCTTTGTCAAGTCGCGCACAATAACTCTCGCACGGAATTAACTCTATTGTATCAATGAATGCGTTATTAATTCAGAAAAAGACCTGCACCAAGCGAAGTTGACGTATAAAGCACATTGAAGCGGTTGATGGTTTTATAAATACAGGGTGCATGTGTCATAAGGTCATTAATTCAGCAGATTTCCCCGGTCTTGAATTTTGCTACTAGTTTCAAAATCAAACTGCCGCTGATCCCAACTCTATTAACAAAGTACTATGGACGGATGAGTTGTTTTAGCCATACCTACTAGCATTTTAAATAGGTAGGTATCATACTTTGACAAGCAATTAGTCACTTGATATACGTACTACAAACTGATTAATTAATTGGAGATAATACTAAAAACTCATATTCAAACGTTAACAATATTAAAAATACTAAATTTTAATAACCTAACATTCGAAAACAATAATTTTCCTTATACATTTGTTTTTATTCAGAAATAAATAATACTTGTTAATATTTAAAATGTAAAAAAAATATCTTATTCGTTCATGTGTCATTAAAAACGCAATAAAAACTAGGTTAGTGACCGAATAATGCGGTAGGCCAAAATTTACTATCGATAAACCTTTATAGGTCAGCGGTCACAACGATCTGAATAGGGATTTATATAACGATTTGAAACTATTTTTTTTTCAGTGTAAATATGCATTTAGAATTTTTTTAATCGCTTTCCCTATCTTCTCTTAAAATTAATGACATTGTGACTGAATCACCCTATATATTGTGCTAAGTCACCGCGATATGTATTAAAATATATATCCTCTGTCTAATTATCCTATTGTGCAGACTTGATACAATCCATTATGAATAAGGTATCGTGTGTGTATATGGCCACAATAATTACTACTAAGGACTTAATGTTCGATTCAAAAAAAGGTAATCATGCGAATAGAACCAGTGTTCCATAGAACATAGAATATAGAACAACCGTGTCAGCATAGCTCTACCGCATCGATGAACTGAGACGGTGCGGTATACGAAAGTACCATAATATTTAACTTTAATTGAGAATATCGAAAGAAATGGGGAAGCAGAAGTTAATTAATTTCACACAGTTATATCAGCTAAAAACAATTCATTCGTACTGCTGAAGGAAAAAAATTTCTCAATACCAGTTTATTATTTGCGGTAGAGTTAGATAGAACATGTAACAGTTGCATAAAACTACATATTTTTTTATTCTCCGTCAAAGATGTGTTGAAATAAACCGTAACAGTGAGTAGATATATTTAAAAACTTACTTATATTGTTAAAATGTCTTAAAGTTATATGCATTACCTCTAAGTTTATAATGTTATACTTAATTATTTCTCAATACACATACCTAATGTTAGTTTAAATAAAATAAGAACGTTGATTGCTAAAACGGTTCGCTAAAAAACTGCATTTTTATTTTCGTCTTAGGAAACGAAAATAGTATTTTCGGTATAAAAGAGAAATTATCACTTTCCTACTGACTAAGCTACGTGAGAAAAAATCTTACTACTTAATTATTTTTGGGTATGTAACTCTCCTTTAGTACCTACTGATTAGTTATATTTGCAAATTTCTACAAAAATCAGAAAATGAGTCGTATGGAAAAGACCAAAAGAAGTGTCAATATTCGTCTTCTGACGTCACGAGAGACAATTCTTTGTTAGGTTTTCATTTTATGATCTATGGCTTATAGGTATGCATTTAGCAACATTTGTGTACTTCCTTTTACAATTTATTTAATTTTAATTAAGATAATACTAAAATGAATAAAGGTTTTCAACTGTGAGCGTTACTATGGTGTCAAATTTTTTGCCATGTGCAAAGTAAATTAACTTAAATCAAGCTAAACTCACAATCAGTGGTAAGAATGTGAAACTGTAAATAAATTTTTATATAAATAAATAGTATAGTTGTTACGATCTCAATTGGAACCGCATAAAAACATTTAACTCATAAAATAGCCCTGTCTCGTCTAGACATACTATATTCCGAGCTATATTCCCATATAATTATCATAGGATTGTTAAGTTTTTTTTATGTTTAAAATCGCATTGTAATAAAGCATGTCGTGAAATATCTAAAGATTTATAATTACAACCAGGATAATCGCTTAATTTATCTCGAATCATGTTTACAGTAGGAACTGTATTTTCTTTATACATATTATAAATTGTGCGCCGCATTACATCTGGTAAAATCGTCAATTTTCTTTAATTTTGTATTTTTCCGTTTCCTCTTTGTACCGTGATCAATCCTTCTTTAATTACGGGATAAATTGTCGCTTTTGATATCTTAGTTAATTCGTTTGCTAACTTTTTTATCACATTGTTCAGTATTTTCAATTTTCAAACATTCATATATATATTTAATATAATACGTTGACTTTTTACGTGTAAATCTTTGTTTTTAAACTCTGAATTTTTTTCGATACTTTCGACAAAAACCTCTTCCACTCTTTGGGGATTTTCCCGAGTTATTTCGTTATCCTCCGCTTCAAAGAGTCTCCAGAGAGAAACGCTAAATTACTAGATAATTTACATATTTACATATAACATTTATTTTAATAACTATTACCCTTTACTGGTTACGACATGAACAAATAATAATATCAACTAATGAATAATAATACGTATTATACCAACAACATACCCCGCCAAGCAATGCTCTGCACTGCACTGGCAAAGGGGTAAAGCTAAGTGAACCCGTGTACCATACAAAAAATATATTTACGACCTAGTGGACCAATACAGGTTTGCTTTGATGACCAGCGCACCGCCGTCAATTCTACATCAGGCGGACTAGTTTACCAATACTGGACTCGCCGAATTGCTATTCGAGTATAAATTACGAGACACATCATGGTCAAAGCATATAAAGAAATTTCAGGAGAGGTGCATATGGTCATGATTGTGCTCTAAGATTTACAGGTTCCATTTGACATCGTAACAACTTTTAAACTACATGAAACTTTTTGTAGTATATTATATAATGTGTTGCAAATGGTGCAAGTGTTGCCTTGTTATGTCGGAAATAGGGATGCGAAATAAGTTGCATATATCGGTAGCCGATTTTTGTAAATGCTTTTTTAATATGATTTTTTACGAAAAAGTTTTTTTTTAACTTTTATTGATGTATTTGTACAACCAGGAACAAAACACCATTTTTTTCTACTCACTTTAACACCGTTTGAGTCTCTCATCATGACATGGAAAAAACAAATAAAGGTAAAAGTGAAAAAAAAAGATACTGAAACAAAGAACCTATATAACTATATGATTATAATAAGTACATTCGTATTTTGTTAATTTCTGGTTTATTGTCAGGAAAAAAAGTCATTTAAATGATTAGTACATGTCTATGTGTCCTTAGAACTATCAGTTTTTATTCTAATTTAAAGATAGTGAACAAACATATTGCTATATTTACGCAAAGTATTTTTGTGAAGCTAATATATGAGTAATTAATGTATAAAGTATAAATTTGTTATCTATAACGTAATAATACGTTACTAAAATTATTTTAGTGGTGCGTTAATTACTTGGAGTAGTGTGTAATAGCAAGATTCAATTAAATTGAAACTGATCCGTTTCAAGGCCATGGTTACGGATTTTCTTTTCGATCCCACGACTTGGTCGACGCGGTCGATCCGCACGCTATATACTCGGCTCGGGCCAACGACCTCTCAAGAGATCAGCTGAGCTCGAACGGATGCTGTTTAACTTGCACACTGCAACTTTTCTGTGGATGTGGGTAGGTGCAGGTCATGCCTGAACAGGCCCGTACTGTTTCTCTCCCGGCCGAGGAAAAACGGGTAGCAGCCGATGACATATTATTATCTCTTTTTATCCGTCCGCTCGGGGACATTAACTGGCGGACATTAAGACGGTCTACGAATCGATTAGGTGTTGTTTCGTGTGGTATATCAGCTTCAAATATAGTAATATTTTCCGCTGTTCTGAATTTTTTTCAGTCAAGTTACATTGTCGACTTGCCGTTTCGGATATTGTAGGAGGTACATCTTCAGTGGAGGAAAAATGCCAACTGTAGACGTATGAAGTTTTCAAACAACTTTTGTAATAATTTTTCTGAAACTTTTTTTTTTTTCTTCTTTACTGGCAAACAAAAACTGTGCCACAAATAAATAACTTGCAGGAAATATTGCACCATTTCTCTTAGAAGGAAATGTATTTTTAGAAAACACAAAATATAACTTTACGAAAGGCCGTGAATAATTTGGAACTATTTAATAATAATTCTGTAAAATGAACATTGAGAGGCGAAGAAACAAAAATAGAAGATGAAATGGAAGTTTCTGTATTTTTACAGGGTGATTCACTATATTTTGACCCTCCCTTTAACTTTTTTGTTTTAAGAGTTATAAAAAAATGTGAAACTTTTGTATTTCACAATTTTTTATAACTCTTAAAACAAAAAAGTTAAAGGGGAGTCAAGATATAGTGAATCACCCTGTACATTAGTTGAAAATTTCATTTTTTATTGGTTCTTAAAATTTTAAATGTTTGTTTTCTACCCATATGCAGTGACGTATTTTAAGTACATTTCAAGATTATTTCCAGGAGAAAAGTTCTTAAAAATATGTTGCGGACTATTAAATTAAAAATAAAAAATTCATTTAATTTGTATATAGCTCAGTCGTTTTATACAGGGTTATTTTCACTTACTCCTCTTATATTTTACATACTTATCTATAACAAAAAAGGTAAAGACGAAAATTTTGTTTGTGATTTCAAAAATTTGTAAAAAAATAAGTGACTGTTGCATTTCGCAGATATAAACCAAATTTCGTTTTTTTAAATGGGTTTCCCTATAGCTGCATTTGTCATATTTCTGTTTCTCTGTTACAAGCGCATAGAAACAGACACTCTTGTAAGGAATACAATTTTCTGCAACTTTGGTTCTTACACTCTTTTTCTTATATTATCGCTATTCTATGGTGAAGGGGAAGAGGAGCGTGAGTAAATTATTTTTCGAACATTCGACAATTGCATGATTTTGAAATGTTGAAAATAAGCAAAGTATTTAATAAATAGGCCCTTACATTTCAGATGACTACCATACTGATGTAACATTGATCGAATCCTGAAAATTTAAGCGACGACTCCTTCCAATTATTGGAAATATAAAATTGTAGGGTTAATTTAATGCAAATCACTAATTGTTTTTGTGCCTAGCGACTTGGCTATTATAGTTATATCAACAGTGGGGAAATATCGATAAACATCGACATTAGAAGCCCAGAATTTCATCACTACTGAATAATTTGGAAATTTGATCAGTTCCATAATAATTGTATTTCAAAGAAAAATAAAAATGAAAGAAAATATATCTTTCATTTTTCTCGCAAAACAAGACATTTTCGAGTTATTTTATCTTAAAATAAATTTCCTTCGCGGCAAAACTTCATTTTACAAGAAAATAAATAATTTTTGTTGTAAATTGAATTTTTCAGAAATCTAAAAATAAGTACTTACAAAACTAAAATAGAATATCATTCGGATGTAATAGTAGAAGTGATTTTAGCAACGAATGCAATCATTTTTATCTCTTAATGCAAAACTTGGGTATTTTTTTTTGTAAAAACCGCTATAGGTATTTTCATATTTCTATTATACATATATGTACTAATATGTGTTCCAAGTATACACCGGAAATGTTGGGGTTGGCTGTAAGCTGGGTTCTTTTGTCAAAAACGAAAATGACCGTTCAACATATACCGAGGTCACACGCGCATATCTGAAATTTTTAATAGATGCTATTTTTACTGATGGTGGAGGAGCATCAAATACCATATATTTTAGTAATCTTACTACCCGCGTCCTTGTACAATAACATGTACAGGTCTGTCTCGGATGTGAAGCTTCGCATCGATCAATTTATTCGATACGTATCTAGCGGGACCCTAATACCTGCCCTGTCGGCCTGGCCTGCCGGTGAACAATTCGGTTTTTTTCTGAGGGACGTTGGTCGTGCATTTCATTGCATTGCATATGGCACGTGTTTTTATGGCAGTCAGTAACATTGTGTATCATGAGCATAGAGTATGACACGGCTTGGCCACGTACTTAGCCTATTTCTGCTACAATGTTTAGTTATAATTGACAAGGGAAACAATGTTTGTTTACTAATTATACAATAAAAATTTCACTTCATTTTAATCATTCCAGCCTCTTTCAGTGCAAATCGTTCTAAAAAACGTACATTACTGTTACTGTCAAAAAACTCGTCTCTACTACATATTTCAGGTCGAGGGTACAGAAAAGAGCCCAGATTTTAGTACGGCGTTACTTATATATTGATGAATAGAAAATCATATTACGGACTTGGACCTTTTCGAGAACGACCTTAATAAATGTAGGCAAATTTCATTGGGATGTGATATATCCCCTTACAAATTTCAAATAAAGGTTCCGAAAGGAAATAAACCAGGACCGGATTTCAACGTCATAAACTTAATGCTGTAACTAACAAGTTTATTGAACAACTGAAATAGAATTTGGACGTTTTATACAGAGGTTATCAGAATAGTGTACGAAATTTTAAGTTATGGTCATAGTGGTCGTTGAAATAAGAAAAAAGTGTGATTTTTCTTCGATCAAATGTATTAAGAAAATGTAATTTTACCATAATTGTAAATTATATAATGTCATAATAAAATTGTTATTTTTTTTCTCTATTTACAGGGTATTTTGTCACCTGTGAAAAAATAAAAAATAATATTTTTCCTCAAGTTATTTTCATTAAACTATTTTTAAACATATCACTATATCACGTACAGTTAACAGTCAACTTTTTTAATTAGGTAAGACAATTTAAATTTGTGTATATTTGCCTTTAGCGACATCGTATGATATTTTTCTATTCTTCTAATATTTGTCCAATCCAAAATTTTGGTCGAGCCTAATTGAATTATTATGTCTGTTTTTCCAATATTGAGAATACCATTAAAGCAAATAAAAAGTTTTGACGAAAAAATAGATTTTTTAAAACGTTAACTATAATAACTGATGTGCATGATATAATAATTTTTATCCACGACTATTGTATAATGTACCCATTATACCTCTGTTTGCTCGACCTTATTAATACCCATTAATCACGGCAGTGATTAATGAGTCATTAATCACTACTGTCAGATGCTTCCTTGATTTAGCTATAATATTATATTGTTCTGCTACAATCAATCCGTTTTTAAAATTTTATCGTGTAAACCACTAAATATTTTCAATTCAGTGCTGTACATATAAAAAAAAAATTAAAAAAGTGAATTTTCCTAGACCAGATTCGAACCCGGGACCAGCGGTTGGAAGGGAAGGAGCATCTACACTGAGCCATCAGCGACTTCGTTTGTGCGTGTCGTATATCTGTTTCTTAACATACCATGTTTTTCGAAACATTTCATAAATCTAAGTAGCTTTTAAAACAAAACAAATTTGACTCAAACCTGTCAACATTATTGTTTGTGTGCATAGATTTCTCAGTGTTTTGATATTTTGTGTTAAATTGTGTTAAAAAACGAACTAAAAACAAAAAAAAACTTCAACAAAAATATTTAGTAGTCGTGGATAAAGTATAGTATTCTACTCCCGTATAATGGCTATTATCCACTCGGTGATTTAGGCCACTCGCCTGCGGCTCGTGGCCGTAAACTTCATCTCGAGAATAATACTCATCATTATACGCTCGTTGAATAATATACTATTATCTGTATGACATTTTTAGGCAAAAATGACCGAAGACTGATCCTTTTGCCGCAATTTTTATTTTTTTTTTGCAGGTAGCAAAATACCCAATACACAAATAAAAAATCCTAAAACTATGCTACAAATAAACAACAAAATTGCAATGATTCAGGATGTCCAATTTTGGAAAAAGTGAGATGTGTCTCTGACAATTTCTTGATTTCCATATTTTCTTTTAATTTAATATTTGAAAAATCTGGATAATTTAATATAAAAATGACAACAACATTTAATTTTGCATACCTCAATCAATTTTTAAAACTCATTTTGGCTGCAGGTTTATAAGATTATAAAATATTTTCTTTTCTGAAATTTTAGTTATTTTTATAGAAATTTAAATATTAATGAAACGGGATAATTTCTGTTGACAAACGCAACGTATTCCAATAGAATGTGCAATACTGTATGTTCGTGTTACTTTGCCCAGATGACAGGTTAATATAATGCAATCATTGAGTAAATTCAATTTGGTAACATCACGGTGTTCTATAATGTAGACATGTAAAGTGTAGACATAACTTCAGCAGGTCTGTTATGAGTTAGCAAGTTTTTATTGCTTTAATTCTATTTAATCTATTTTACTCTCTATTTATTTTTCCAGTGAGGTTAAATACCATGTTTTAACATTATAAACATAAATCCTTTTTTGTTGTATAGTGAGCGGTTTTGTTTTCTGCATAAAATAAAAGTGAGTTAGTCATAACTTTAATTCAAATAGCAAAAAATCAAAAATAGTGCTACATTTCGACTTGCAGCAGCAGGTATGTAGCCAGTTTTTTGCAATCAATCAATCAAATCAATCAATGCAATCAAAATTAAAGAAAACAAAAAAAAAGATCTTCTGAATTTAATAGAACATAACCATATTCCTAAATATTACTTGCCGTTTTATAATGCCTTATAATAATAAACAAATAAACATGTTTTCTACTTTATTTTTATATACCTATTATTTATTTATTGTGTATTATATACTGTGTCTGATTTTTAAAAGAATTAATATGTTATTCTAAAAAAATGTCACAACTTCAACCATTTTCCTTTTTCAACCAAAAATGAACACAAACCGATTTTGCTCACATTCTAACATAATATGTATTATATCTACATTTAAAATAAAGCGACGTATACTTTATATTTTGTTATTATTACGAAAAATTGAGACCAAGAGTTAATTAAATACTTTAACATAGTTTTTCTCAAAACCATTTTTTTTTAATTATGACTCCTTTCTAGCGGAGGTGCGATATGTTGTTGTCCAAATGAACATATAATAGAAATTTTATAACCATTATTATACAAATTGTAATTATAATTTTTTACCTTTAGCGGAAATTTTATTGCCAGGCGTTTTTTACATGTTCAACTGACTTCTGAAAGACTGGTATATTCTGAAAAATCTGAATTGTAAGTGTTTGACATAAGACAATAAATAAATAAGAAGGTTATACATTTAGGGTATATTATTTTTAAGGTTTTAACGTCTGTTTTCAATAAAAATATTGTGAAATTCGATTTTAAGTTCTTTGTTGAAAGTTTTGTATTTTTATATAAAATAAAACCATGTTCTTTTCCTTAAAAAAATACATTAAAAATAATTTTTATAAAAGTTAAATGGTTTGCAAAATCATACTTACGTTGCCTAAATTTGCTTTAAATGTGGTTTTAGTGTACCTCGGGCAAAGAAACACAAGAAGGCAACGTATAATACAACTTTTTCTGCAGAATGACCGATCTGGGCACTTGTAATGACGTATTAATCCTGGGATTTATATTTAAATGGGTAAAATTTGTGTGAAATAAGTTACATTAAAATATCTCAAAAAAAATTGAGCAAAGCAACACGATTTTACGCTATTTATACTTACTTTCATATAACATATTTTTTTCTGATATATTTGAATCCGATTCTGTTCCGATATTGGATCAAGGACGCAGAGCATCAATCATCTCAGGTTTGATTGAGAGAGAGCCCAAGGGACGAAGGTTGTTTAGCAGGTCTGACGAGATTCAAAAAACTTTAAATAAACACGTAGGGGGTGGGTACGAACAAGTTTTATATAACAACCCTTTCGTTGCGTCCAGCAATTATGGAAGCCAAGGTAATAGGAGTTACATGTTTATTGTAAAGGAAATTGCTATGGGAGGGTGTATTTTAATGGGGAAGGAATTTTACCCTTTTTCATTAAAAGTTCCGTAATTTTCTTTTATGTGAGAACGAGGGGCGGGAGAACCAAGTTACTGTGCGGGATGGAACAAAAATGGTAAATAAAGAGAATGGAATCTGATGGAAGGAGGCAAAAAACAATCGTGTCTTTCACTTAACGCTTCTTAAATTATTATGGATTATTTTTAATTTATTTCTCTATATGGTACCATAGGTTTCAATATAAAAATTATAACATCGTCTTTAATTTTGTTGCAAACAAACGTACGTCTAAAATAAATTAAAATAACAGAACATACATAAAAAAATCAAGAATACAAGACGTAGAATTATGACGGATCTTAACACGAATTCCTGGGGATGTGATAACTGATTAATTTTAAGGGAAGGTAGGGAAAAATCAGTAGAATACGAATACGCGATTAAAAAAAATTAAAATGCATATTTACGCAGAAAAAAATATTTTCAAATCATTATTTAAACCCCTATTTGGACCGCTCCTGATCGCTGACCTACAAGGGTTTATCGAGAGTGAATCTTGACCTACCGTATTCGGTCACTAAAACTACTGCGTTTCTAATAGTGAACAACAAAAACAGATTTCTTTACCTAGGCACATGAATCAATCAGATTTTTTATGCATTTTAAATATTTTTTTATTTAAGTATTATTTATTTGTTAATAAAAACAAGTGCAAAGGGATAATAATTGTTTTTGAATGTTAGGTTATTTAGTATTTTTAATATTGTTAACGTTTTCACTAGGTTTTATAATTATTGAATATGAGTTTTTAGTATTTATCAGTTTGTAGTACGTATACCTTATTGTGTGATGTTTTTATAACGCCAATAATTAAATTGAGTAAGTACATTGTTAATTTTTTGATATAGAAAATGAATATCAGTACTTGAAATTATAATTGCTGTATTATCTGCAAATGAAAAAACTTTTCCACCTTTTATATAATTTGGGAGTTCATTGATAAATAATGCAAATTCAAGGGGTTTCAGTACAATCCCTTGAGGTATACTATAAAATATTTCACGTTCATTAGAGATTTTCATTAATTTTATTCTTTGATCTATTTGGTCACAGACATTAGGGTGGCCCAAAAACAAAAACGAATATTTTTTTTCGTGTCTCTTGTAAAAATATATTAGTTTATCATCTTTTAAGAGCCCCCTCAAAAAATCAGCTCAAAAAAATTTTTTAGAGGTCGCTCAAGATTTTTAAAAATTTCCAAAATCGTCAAAAATTGATTTTTTTAAATTTTTTATCTTATTATTTTATCATTTTCTAGGTTGAAAAAAATCTCGATACTGAAAATTTCAAATCCATATTTTAATTTCTAAAGGTCACTCATAATTATTTTAACTTTCAAAGTAGTGTACCTGTTTTCGAGCGACCTCAAAAAATAAATATCAACAAACCAATAATTTTTTTTATTGAATTTGATGAACAATAGAATAGAAATAAATCACGAAACTTAAATTTTAAAAAATTAAAAAATTATAAATATTTGATACTCACAATGTGGTAGTAAATTTTGCCTCGAGAAATTTTTAAGTGTCATGATTTATTTCTATTCTTTTGTTCATCAAATTCAATAAAAAAATTATTAGTTCGTTGATATTTATTTTTAGAGGTCGATCGAAAATATTTTAGGTATAAAAAAAAACACTACTTTTAAAGTTAAAATAATTATGAGTGACCTTTAGAAATTAAAATATCTATTTGAAATTTTCAGAATCGAGATTTTTTTCAACCTAGAAAAAGGTAAAATAACGAAAAAAAAATTTTTTTCGTAATTCTATTTTTGACGATTTTGGAAATTTTTAAAAATCTTGACCGACCGCTGAAAAATTTTTTTTGACATATTTTCACAAGACACACGGAACAAAAAAATCGTTTTTTTTTTTGGGCCACTCTAATTGCACAAAACTGATTGCAGCAACATTCAGTTAGATACAATTTTTACGCTTTGACTTAATTTGGAATCAGTACTTTGGAATATCTTATCTGAATTTCTTTGCACCAATGTAAAAATATTATTTCTTGACTGATGTTTAAACAAACCTTCTGTAATATTTTTGTATTTCTTATTTGAAACGTATCAATGTTTACTTTTTATCCTTATATTCTAGTTTATCATCCTGGTTAGTTAAAAACTAAAATGGTATGTAAGTAGATCAAATATGTCTATCAAATTCGTCCTAATTGCACATTCTTGTATTCGAATTAATTTATGATGTCCTCATTGTAATGCGCTGACTAAAGTGCCTTATTGAGAAACTTAGCCATAGTAGAAATACAACACCATTCAGTCCATTCTAATAATGAATTCACTACTTTGTCCTGTTTTTTTACAGAACGGAAACAGTGAATAGAAAAATTGCTAATTCAATTTTCGGTTATCATCAGTTCAGTTTTACTTTAGTTTTAGTTACGAAAACCTGTGTTTTATAGCTTAAGTCACTAAATAACTTATTAAGTGAAGCCTTTTATTTTTCTGTACTCACTTTTACCTGTGTTTTCTTTTTGTAGCGTTAGTTTAACTGCTTATTGTATCAGCAAAGTAAACACTTGTAAACAGAGCAACCTGGCTATCAATAGAATCTGCGGTCCCAAAAATGTTTATTCTTGTTATTACGAGAAGTAAAAATATTTCAGCCCGAGGTTTCGTGCTTCAATTTGTTTACTCTTCAACTATTCTCTTCAAGTGTATAAACATCATATACATATTCTTTATTTGAGTTAGATAAAAGTAAAACCTATTCAATTTTATTCCAACCAACAATTTGATTAAGCAAAAACGTCGTTATTAGAAAACGTAAACAAGCAGAATATCCATCACCCGCCACTAACAACTGACCATCTTTTAAACATTATCTGGAACAATTTTCTTAAAATAATATGTTATTTCGTGCATTTCAAATAAGAAAAGGCTATACACTTTCCTTTTTTGGGATCCAACTGAGTTGAAAAGGGAATATAGAGCCGGGCTCGATCCTCTAGTGGACGTTTGCATTAAGCAAAGCCACGATTCGTGTAAGAGACAAATAAACCAGAATTGGGAAACAAAGACAAGCGGACCCTGGCGTGTATTGTTTTCAGCCGACTGGATAAGTGTTGCCGAGATCAGCCTCCAGAAATCTCCGCCATGGTGCACACGTGCAGCGAGCGAAATAAAATGACTCCCAAGAAGGCAGATAGCCCCAGTGGCGGAGGCGGAGGGCCGTAGAGTCACAGTTGTATTTTTATCATAGTTTTCTCTTCAGCGATCTTGTACGTTCAAAGGACAATTGAACATCCATGCGGAAAAATACACTGAGGAAACTGAAAATATTTAACTTTCATTTTAATCAATGTTTTTTAGCTTATAGTTCATTTAAATTTAAACGTTTATTAGGAATTTAGTTTATAAATCACGTCGTCTGTTTCGCATTTCACGTTTTCTATCTCGTTTTTGGTTTAACTTTAGGCTGACTATACAAGTAACAAAAAACGTGTAAAAAATTCAACATTATGTCGAATTGATTTATGTAGGAAAAGCTTTATTGCAAGCTAAAATTGATTTGATTTTTTTTCTCAAAACTTGATATCGATGTTTAGTCTTTAAACGATTGTGTACATAAAAAAAGAATTAAACATCATTTTGAGAGAATCCCTTGATAGAACATAAATTGTATAGATTTAAGTTGTAATGGAAGTTTTTAGTGTACGTTTAGTTTATTTGAATTTAGAAAGTTTAATTTTATGTACCACTAACAAATACTCCCATACATAAATACCACCAAATATCTTAATTTTATGGAAAACCTGAATAATACTAAAAATTTGATAAACGGAAATCAAAAGCGTGTTTAAAAAAATTAATTATGCAAAAGTAATAAATATATGCAGAAAAAACATTATTATATACTAAAATTGGTTTGTTTTCTTTTGTTTTCAAGACACGACGTCGATATTTAGTCTTCAGACGATTGAACATCACTTTGAAAGAATACCTTGAAAATCAAATGCTACCATACATAAGTACCATCATATATTTCAATTTCATGTTTTTCGTCTTGCTTTGCTTGCCTTAGGGTGACCATACACGCAACAAAAAACGAACATGGCACTAAAAACGTACCATACAAAAACTAAAAATGTGTTTCGAAAATGTCAACACTATGTCGACCTAAACCTAAGTTTATATACCCCTCTTACCTTTTTTGGGATCTTCAATTAAAAATAAAAACAATTTAATTTTGAATTTCGAATTATTATAAACCAAATTTGTGTTTTCTTTAATAGAAGATGTTGTGTAGTTACTATTTTTTGGGACCCCCTCTTTTTTCTGATTGCAGTGATATATACAAGCCATATATTTGGTGCGACAATTTGCATGTACTATATTTTGGTTCACAATGGATAAAGTTGAGATTGTTCTGAAACAAGCGCATCTTTTATGCTTTTCCGCTATTGAAACTAATGACTGAAATTGAGAAAAAAATACTATGCCTTAAAAGCTGTTGTATAATAACTTCCTCCCATTCTAGACAAACGAAATTTTTTACTGAAGTTTATCTGAAGTTTTTATGAATCGTAGAAAGTCCTGATTTGACGCCCATGTAATTCTTCCCATGGGGGCTCTGAAAGATAAGGTAAACAAGGAACGAACTAGTAATTTTTATGACCTACGGGAGAAAAACAACGAGGTGGATAACATAGATATTAGACATTATAAAAAAAATTGCTAGGAATATATATCCTTTGTGTAGAAGAGGATGAACACTTTTTAGAGTAAAATATTTTTTCGGAAAGCCATACTCACGAGCGGATCCCATAATAATCCTAAAATACATGTTGTACAGGGTGAGTAAATTAACCAAAATATTGTGCAAACTGTCAAAGCATATTTATGATACGGAAGTATTGTTGAGAAATTTTCATTTAAAAAGTTAAATATACAGCATGTTTAATTAAATAAAAAAACCAGTTTGGTTTACACCTCCGAAACGCAACATTCAATTGTTTTTCGGTATATTTCTTTGAAATCGCAAGAAAACTTTCTAATGTTTTTGTCGTTACTATTTATTTTTTCTAGATAGAAAAAACAAAACGATAAGAAGAGTAGCAGGTTATATGAATAATACAAGTTTATTACAGACTAAAAATTATTTAAAATTTGTATTCTGACAACAAAATGTTTACCACTTTCTTCTTTCTGTTTCACGTTTCTCTGTGCTATGCAATGCACCTTATAAACAAACGTTCCACCAGCCAACACGTAAAAAAGCGATTTCCATAATTAATTACAGTTTTTATTCCTACACCTCTTCGTCCGTCCAGAACGAAATATATTTGCATCGAGAATGTATAATAGGTACCAGTTTTTGATTTAGGAGCACACCTCTGTCTTTTCGACAGCCTAATTGTGGTGAAACACCATAAACACGCCCACACGTACCAGCAACAGAAACTTCCTTGGTTAATTTATCGTTACGACCTAGAGATGCATGAGATTTTAAGCCTTCGGTGCCACGGATTGTTCCCCTGAAGTTTAAGGACTGAACAAAGGCCGCGTTTTTAACCGTTTGAGGCTCATGTCGGGAGGAGAGTGTGTTTCCTGGGGTAACTGAAAAACAAAAACGAAAAAAAAAAGATACAAGAGATCTGCGGGAATATCTTACTTACACTTTTAAAACCAGAAACTCTGGTTGTTTGCAACGTGGAATTTTTCGTCGTAATATTGAATCGTAGACGGTGATTTGATTTGAGTAGTTGCGAATTCTTTTTGTAAAACTTGATCTAGCGCGAAGTTGCTTGAATCGAGTGTTGATAATGATCGGAGCGCGGCCGGCTAGGTTGCAAACAACCAGCTCATACGTTACAAGGAACAAAAATTCTGTATTTTATTTTAACAAAAACCAAAATCAACCACTACACAGTAGCCGTCCAGAGGGGTTTCGCCGACGAAGAAGCAGAGACCAATCCACTGCAACAACAACAATAAAAAAATTGTCTTCTGAAAAAAATAAAGTAACACAAACTAAAATAAAAACAAACAAAATAAAATAAAACAAAATAAGATAAAAACAAACAAAGCAAAATAAAATAAAATAAACAAAACAAAATAAAACAAATAAAATAAACAAAACAAAATAAAACAAATAAAATAAAGCAAAACAAAACAAAAATAAAACAAAACAAATAAAAATAAAATAAAATAGGTATTTTTGAGTAACAAACAGATGATAATGGCGTCACAAATGGGAAGTCATTAGTACCTAAGATGGTCATAAGAAGTTTTAATTTTTTTTTGATAGGGTTACACCCATTTTATATTTATGCACTTTTCAGTGATTGTACCTTTGCGTGAACTAGGAATAAAATCTTGAAAACAATATATTTTTTAATAGTAAATAAGACAGAAAAATTCTATAAAAAATATATACGTAATGTCGACTAATGTTTTGTCTAATGAGCAGTTTTTGTTTCATTAGGATAGCTGCAATAGTTTTCGAAAAAAAA
>NW_019416729.1:324562-359297 GCF_000390285.2 Anoplophora glabripennis
AAGTTATATAGTCATTAACGTTATTGAAACTGACAGCTGCTATACAGCTCGTTGAGAAATGAGGTTAAGTTGGTCGCTATAAGCTACTCCCTACGTCCAATGTGTCAGAGCCAACTTCGACCACGTTTTTATTTGAACGCTCGTTATAATGTACACTAATGTTTTGTCTAACGAACAGTTTTTGTTTCATTGTGGCAAACAGATTTCGAAAAAAAAAAATACCTATTTGATCAATTGTCACAGAATGCAGCGAGATGCGAGGCTGAATTTGTGTCAATGGTAGATTCATATCTCGCCGATGTTACCACGCTAGTCATTTTCAAAATACGTTTCTGGGGCCGCCGACCTTATCTTACCCTACTAGACCCTTTCCATCCACCTTAACCTATCCACCCTGTACCAATTACAAAATGTTTACCGGCTCTCGCTTCTCACGTTTTTGATTTACGGCCGACTTAAGCAGAAAGTGGGCGGGGTTCTGCAACAACAATGTTGCACTTTGATTAATTTCCAGTGCCTCTATATCCTACAATTTAAGCAAGAGCTGCTAAACCGGATTGGAAATTGCAATGCCTGTCTTGTGAGAGTGAAATTATACTGTTTAGCAAATTAAACGGCTCGCTTGTCTACATTTTAATAGTGTAATCTACATTTTTGTACTTCAAATACACGGTGGACCGTTTTAGCTGAATACGGGTTTATACAGGGATGGCCAGAAGTACGGAATAAAATGCATATCTTTTGAATGAGTTAATTTTTTTTAAAACGCCGAAACACGTTAACTGATTTTAATTTTTTCCCATCTTTCGGTTATATAATAATTAATTTTTCTTTTAACCCCCTAACCCCCAGCTACCCCTACTTTTTTTTTTTCAAATGGAAACATAAGGTATGTGGGGGCTCGTTGAAAAGCTTATAGAAAACCGAATCCAGCCATACCAAATAAAAAAGTATTATATTTTTAGAGAACGCAATAACATATTTAAAATATTTGAAATGAAAATATATATCGGGTGAGCCAAATGTACCGGAATGGCAGGATATCTGGGAATATTCAAGGAGTAGGGTATAAGTAAAGCATTGGAGGTTTAGGATTTTTCCCTCGTGACTTTGATATGACCTTGAAGGTTATGGTCCAGGTCAAATTCAATATCACCATCGGATAGTCAGGGAAAAATTTTAAACCCTAGTGCTCTGCATTTACCCTAACCCTTGAATATTCCCAGATATCCTGCCATTCCGGTACTTTTGGCCCACCCGGTATACATCTTTGTACTGTGGCATATGAAGGAAGTTTACGTATGTAACTGTTTGAACTACACAGCTCCACAAAAAATATCGAGAAAATTACCTCTGACTATGTCTATCATATTTTTCCGAAGACGTTGAATCCAAATTCGGGGTCCATCAAGTTAGGATTTTTCATAACCTCAAAAAATAGGTCCAAAGACGCAATAAATCTCCATCCATTGGCAATCCCAATAACCCCATAAAACCTCTTAACCCCTTAAACCCCATAACCTCAAAATGTCATAACCCCAAAATCTCAGAACCCAGTAAGAAAGAGACTTATACGCGTTGAAGTTGAAGAAGTGAAACACAGTATGATCGAGCCATGCATGGTTCTTGAGCCTTAAAACTACACCAACGAATATACAGGGATGGCCAGAAGTACGGAATAAAATTTATATCTTTTGAATGAGTTATTTTTTTTAAAACGCCGAATCACGTTAACTGATTTAAATTTTTTCCCAACTTTCGGTTTTATAATAATTAATTTTTCTTCAACCCCCTAACCCCCAGCTACCCCTACTTTTTTTTCAAATGGAAACATAAGGTATGTGGGGGCTCGTAGAAAAGCTTATAGAATACCGAATCCAGCCATACCAATAAACAAGTTTTATTCTTTCAATAGCAAGGTTTTTAGGGTTGTATAAAACACCTACTTAACAAGTGAAATAAAATTTAATTATCTTCAGTGTTATCCTCCTTGAATTTGCACAGAATAAAATAAATAATTTGAAACTATACCTACCACTGCTAGGTAACGCAAAAAATATATATTTTTTATGTTGCGTTTTTTTGGCACCACTTACTTGCCAGGCTTTCTGGTTAATTTTTCGCATTAGTTGTAAATTGGAGTTCGAATCGTTACTATTGTCAAAATCAAGTTATTTACTGAATTGCAATTGTATTGTCCAAATCTCGCAAGGGACAGTTAGTAAAATATTTCATAAATTTGAGGAACACGGTACAATACAGACTTTGCCCAAAACTGGACGGGCACGAGCTTTGAATGAAGAAAAGAAATTAGACATTGCATTAGAACTTGTTGAAAATCCTCACATTTCAACTGTTTCATTGGCCCGCAATCACGATGCTTTTCGAACTGCAATTCGAATGTTTCTGAAAGAAGAGAAATACCACCCCTACAAGATTGTCTTGTCCAAGAGTTTTTGGAAGACGATTATGATAGGCGATTACAATTTTGTGAGGAAATGATGAGACGGTGTGACGACAATAATGGTTTTCAGCGAGACGTACTTTTTTCGGATGAAGCTACGTTTTATTTAAATGGAGTGGTTAACAGGCACAACTATCGCTTTTGGTCCCAGGAAAATCCACACTGGACATGCGAATCGCATACGCAGCATCCACAAAAAGTTAATGTATGGGCAGGTATCATCAACAACAGAATCTTGGGCCCATTCTTTTTTGAAGAAAATCTTACTGCCGCACGCTACCTGGATTTCCTAACATTTGACCTGATACCTGCTCTAGCTGTGATTTTCCCTCATGAAATTGATCCAGATATACCGAATGAAAGAATTTGGTTCCAACAAGATGGCGCTCCCCCACATTTTGGTATTGATGTTCGAAGATACTTAGATGAAATGTTTCCAAATCGCTGGATTGGTAGACGGGGTACAGTTGAATGGCCGCCAAGATCCCCCGACTTAACACCCCTGGATTATTTTCTTTGGGGATATTTGAAAGAAAGAGTCTACCAGGACAGACCGGATAATATTGAGAATTTAAAGAACAAGATTAGGGCGGAGATGCATAATTTACCAGCTGAAGTCATTCAGAATGCTGTGGACAGCTTTTACTATCGTCTTGGAGAATGCCAAATAGTGAATGGAGGACATTTTCAGCATTTGCGACATTGAGTTTATTTTTGTAAATTATCTAGTTGTTTCAATTTCTAAATGAAAAAAAACTTGCTATTGAAAAAATAAAACTTGTTTATTTGGTATGGCTGGATTCGGTTTTCTATAAGCTTTTCAACGAGCCCCCTCATGCCTTATGTTTCCATTTGAAAAAAAAAGTAGGGGTAGCTGGGGGTTAGGGGGTTGAAGAAAAATTAATTATTATATAACCGAAAGATGGGAAAAAATCAAAATCAGTTAACGTGTTTCGGCGTTTTAAAAAAAATTAACTCTTTCAAAAGATATGAATTTTATTCCGTACTTCTGGCCATCCCTGTATATTTTTCTGATTGTGCAGTAAATATATTTTAATTTTAGATAATTATTTTGATATTATTGATACATACACATTCCGTAAAATACGTTTTGAGTTTCATATTTGTGGTTTTCGTTTACTTTTATCTTAGCCCATACACGCAACAAGAAACGTACGTGATACTAAAAACGTTGTCTGAAACTAAAAAACATCATTTGTGTTTTATTAGTACAATCGAAATGTTTGTGCATTACATAAAGGATGAATCGCTGATTTATAAATATTTATTGTGGTTGCGCAATTAGTAGCATTAAGAGAATGTTGATTTTATTCGCTCTCTTGCCAATGTTTGCTAGATACCACTGAATTAGAAAGCTTTCGCTTTGAAAACATGTTTTGAATTTCTTATTTTACGTTTTTTTTTTGCTCACGTTTATCTTAGCCTTAGCCTGACACATACAACCAAAAACGTATGTGATACTAAAAACGTGATACACTAAAACCAAAACCGTGTGACGACTGATATACTCCTCTGGATCTAATTTTAGTTTTCCATCTAGAACCTGTCTGCTGTTGTTTAATTCTTCACACTTGCACTTAATATGTTAAGTTGTTTTTGTGCCATATTGCAAAATTAGCATTGTAGGTTCTCCCCATCAATCATTTTCAGTTTAGGTGTTCTCTCAGACCACAATGTTTTCTGAGAAGACACGTCACCATACATAACTAATTTCTGCTTCATGCAGTAGTTTTCCAGAACCATCAGGAAATAATCTTGATGGTACTTTAATGAAAAGTCTTCCATATTGGTATCTGGACAAATTGTTCCAATATACAGGGTGTCCGGGTTTTTTGTAGCAGGACTTTCACAACTTGTACTAAGAGTCCTTTAAAAAAAAGTTCTTGTAAACATATATGTATAGATGCGTCATTTTCGATTTACAGAGTGTTCAAGTTTAAAATGAGAATTGGTTTTTTATTTGTCAAACGAAAACTCCTTTTTAGACTTTGTTGAAATTTGGCAACTTGGTTTGTAATAATAATACTCATTTTCTCACATAATTTAATTTGTCTTATTTTCTCCAGTGGCGTCGCAACAAGATACCAGCTTGATAAAAATAGAAAAAAATATGGTACGCCACTGCTTTTTGTTAAGTTTGAAATTTTTCTCAGATTTAGCTATCAAAAATACAACTAATTTGTTATTTACTTTTTTTTTCGTATCTCGCTTTGTTTAGACAGAAATAAAACTTTTTGTTTCACACAGTTTATTGTAAGATAATAAAAAAAATAAACAACACGGTGGAAAAACAACTTATTGTATAAATAGACCTCAAAGGAGCTGTTCGAAATGCCCGCCATTTCGTTCTACACACAAATTACAGCGACGTATCAAAGACCGCCTAACGTCTCTCAAATGATGTGGAGTTATTCTGAGAGCAGCGTTCCGGATTCGTCGTACAAGTTCCTCTTGCGAGTTAACAGGCGTAGAGTAAACTGCATCCTTAATAAATCCCCAAACAAAAAAATCCAAAGGTGTTAGATCAGGCGATCGCGGAGGCCACCCAACTGGACCTCCACGATCCACCCATCTCTGTGGATACTCTGTATTCAGCCAGTTTCGTACCACCAAAGAGTACTGGGAAGGGCATCCATCTAATTGAAAAAACGAGTCTATTCTTTGTTGAAAAGGAACATCGTCTAGCATGTTATCATGCTGGGTAGTTAAAAATTCAAGAAATAATTGACCGCTTAATCTATTGGGCAGGATGTAAGGTCCCAACAAAAAATCCTTGGCAACTCAAAAACAGACATATTCACGGCACACTTTGTAACAAGTAAATAAATAAATTAAGCAAATCTCGAACCTATTCATGAAAATGTTTTATTTCTGACTAAACAAAGCGAGATAGGAAAAAAATTAAATAACAAAAAAAGTTGTATTTTTGATAGCTAAATCTGAGAAAAATTTCAAACTTATCAAAAAGCAGTGGCGTACCATATTTTTTTTTATCAAGCTGGTATCTTGTTGTGACGCCACTGGAGAAAATAGGACAAATTAAATTATGCGAGAAAATGAGTATTATTATTACAAAGTTGCCAAGTTTCAACAAAGTCTAAAAAGGGGTTTTCGTTTTACGAATAAAAAATCAATTCTCATTTTAAACTTGAACACTCTGTAAATCGAAAATGACGCATCTATACATGTATGTTTACATGAACTTTTTTTTAAGTACATTTAGTACAAGTTGTGAAAGTCCTGCTACAAAAAACGCGGACACCCTGTACATTGCAGCTCTAAGCTTTTGATACCCCTATGTCAAGTTCTAGAACAATAGACTACTATTTTGTTTCCCTCAATATCTGAGATCATCTACATCTATATCAAAATTATATTTCAGTTCTTCCAAACATCTTCAACCAATTTAAATATGGTTTGGTCAATGCTAATTCACCAAGAATATTGATCCACGTCTTCTTAAAGATCCTCATATTATTTGCTATATTGCATATATATATACCGGGTGTTTCATGAAGTTCTCCCGGCACTAATAGAAGATGTTCCTTGGGTTATTTCTAGAAAAAAAGTTTATATAAACATGTGTCCGATTTGCTTTACTTTGTGAACTACATGAATTTGAAATTTAAATGTAAAAAGTAATAATCAAATTTGTTGCGTTACGTCTCGGCGCGCTACGCATTGGTCAAGTGTGCTCTGACGACATTTGCAAGGTAAAATGTTATCTAGGCTACTGTCAGTTTTGACAAGCTTGCAGTTTAGTGTGAAGATTCAATTTTGCAAATTCGCGAACAATGCCTTTTAAGTTTACGACTGTTGAGTATGCCGATATGGTGTTTGTTTTGGGTAATTGCGATTGAAATCCCCGAAAACGTTTGCCACAACTTTTCATGCACTCAGAGAAACTGGTTCACTTCCAAGTGTTCGCATTCACTACGAACGGGTAAGTCAGCAGAGTGTTGTTGAAGAAGAGAATATCCTTGCTATGGCCGAGCGTAACCCCGGTGTTAGTACACGACGGATATCCACGCCTTTAGTGATTCCCAATACCAGGGTATGGAGAACATTAAACAAGAATCTGTTGTATCCATACCATCTACAGCGTGTTCAACATCTGGAGCCAGAAGATTTCCCTAGGCGGGTAGAATTTTGTCAGTGGTTGAATAATAATAGGAATTTGTATCGCTACATCTTATTTACGGATGAGTCACAATTTACCAGAGACGGTATCAACAACACCCATAACATGCATCAATGGTCGGACGTCAACCCTCATGCCATCGTAGAAAGTAATTTTCAACGTAGATTTAGCGTTAATGTGTGGTGTGGAATGTTATACGATCAACTTATAGGGCCATTTATTATTGAAGGTCGTCTTAATGGACCAAAGTATCTACAATTTTTAGAGGAAGAACTCCCGCGATTGCTTGAAGAAGTACCTCTGGCAAGACGATTAAGAATGTACTTGCAATATGATGGAGCTCCACCTCATATTTCCCGAATTGTCACTGCTCACCAAAATGAGCATTACCCTGATCGCTGGATCGGTCGAGGTGGGCCACATATTTGGCCAGCTAGGTCTCCAGACCTCAATCCGTTAGATTACAATATGTGGGGTTGGATGAAGGATTTGGTTTATCAAGAGAAAGTGGAAATACGCGAAGATCTAATCCAAAGAATTGTTAATGCTGCAACGCAAATAAAAGAAAAGCACGCGAATATTAGAAATGCAACGCGAGCAATTCACAGGCGTGCTGACAAATGTATTGAAGTAGGAGGGGGAATTTTCGAAAACCTTTTAAATTAAGAATGTATGTATCACTATTACCGATGTTCTAAAAATAAAAATGAAAATTAATTTCCATTATTTTATTTTCAAATTCGCGTAGTTCAATAAGTAAACCAAATCGGACACATGTTTATATGAACTTTTTTCCTAAAAATAACCCAAGGAAGATCCTCTATTAGTGCCGGGAGAACTTTATGAAACACCCGGTATATTTCTTCGTATATAATACAATTGTCGTAATCTCTCATCTCTATTAGCTCTTCTCGCGATGGTATTCACTATCGGAGGCTCCACCCAGAGGAATTGGATTTCTAACGCACTATGAATGTAGGTACGTTGTTGGGACCCTCTCGTTGGAGTACCTCTTTCCATTTCTGCTTTTTATGTAAAGCTTGAAACTTGTAATCTAGTGTTTAGAGATTAGAACACGCTTTGTTGTAGTTACCTATAACTTACGTGACAAACGAAAAACACACACTCACTATCATACAATATTGGAGAATTTAAGAAAATCTATAATGTCTTGGACAAGTTGTGCTTGTCCCCATTTTAGGGACAAATTTGTGAATTTTCAGGACAATATTTCTTTCTTCACAACAGCTCTATGCACTGGTTGGAACACCAACATTAAACCCCTTTAAAGAATCTCAAATTTATTTGATCTCCAATATAGCTTACCGGCACGCCACTGGCGAACCTTTCTTCGCCGATGCCGAGGAGAGCTAGTCTCAGCGGAGAACACCGTCCAGATGAGATCTCCGTCCCAACCGGTTCTGTCCTTGGCCACTTGGCCACCGTATTACCCGCACCGAGTGGCTCTTTGTCTTTTTAACACACTGCCAGGGGCGCCCATCGCGAGGTGCGCCTGTCTCTCTCTCTTTCTCGGTCGGGCCTCGGGGCCCCAACCCGTTTTCGGATTATCATAATTACGGGGCAGAAAAAAATGGTCCGAGCGAGGATGGTTATTGGGATCGCTTTACGGTAGTGTTGCTTGCATGCTTTTTTATGGATTTTTTTTAGTTACCTACATTGTAAGAGATGTCTTCGGGCGACATATTCATTCTTATTTACTGTAATGAATATAATTACGCGGGCACTTAATGAAACAACTTTAAAAAAAATTGCGGGGATTAAAACCGATTAATTAGAGTTAGTTATACAGGGCGTTGATAAATATTGGAACACGTCGGATGGAGAAATTGTACTTCTTTTTCTGCTTCACCAAAAAGTCCTTTAAAATAACATGATGTAAGACTGTCTATGAAAGTTTGAGTTTTGCTTTCAAATTTTTATTATTACTTCTTGCAACTAAACTATCACTCAATTCGAGTACAAAAACAAATTCAGCAAAATTTAAAACTGAAAGTTTTATGAATTATAACCCATTATAAGCAGAAATTAGTTAATTGTTACACTAATAAAAAAAGTATTTTTCGAATCAAAAATATGTAATTTATTTATACAGAGTGTCCATAAGAACCGACACAGGGCAGATGAATGTAGGGGTGTCCAAAATATTGTAATTTAACAAAACTTACCTATATACAAAGTTGCACCTCTGAGGAGTTATTAGCCCCCAAAGTGGGGTCCTAAATTTAGAAAAAAAATAATATCCCTGCAAAACTTTACCGTAGAAGAACCCAATTTGGTACATGATTTAGGTTTATTACTGGTCTTCTTTGACTATAATTTAGAGTTAATTGAAGCACTACAAGGTGTTCATTAGGGATGACTCACCCCTAAAATTGTTAAGAACTTTTTTTTCATTGACCGAATTGAAAAATAGTAATATTAATTCACAGCAGAATTTAATTTTAAAAATTTTAAGTTCACGGTACCATTCGTGAAATGTTGGTTAAGCATTTATGAAGGCAAGGGAATATACTTTTGATATTTATATACATACCATAATCTTGAAATGAGTAAAATGATGTACCTTCGTTTATTGGCGATGTTGAAATTTCAATTAAATCCAATCCAAGTTATGTCTGAGTCGATATAGTTTCAAGAAAGAACACTTCTTCAATTCCTTCTTTTGCCACATTTTCTGATGCATTCATTTCCTCTAATGAAGTACTATGGATTATAATAATTGTCTTCCTTTCTATTCAATGAAAATTTCGGACTGTGATATTACAAATGCAATTAAAAAACTAAAAAATAATATGTGTGTGGTTCCTAACCTAATTCCTTCTTTTTTGTTCAGAGATTGCGCTGTAATCTTTTGTAAACTTTGATTTATTATTTTTATTTTTATGAATCATGAGTATTTCCTGATGTTTGGAAAATATCCAGAATAACTTTCCGCAAGAATTATTCAGATAATGAATTTACGAATTATAGACTCATTGCCAGTGCATTTTTAAGCCAAAATCACTGGGCGACAAAGCTCAAAATACACTAGTGACGAACAGCGCCGCAGGCGAAACATTTTTGAGGTTTTATGGAGAGAAATTTTGAAGTAAATAATAATATTACCTCCGATTAGTCTATTAACTCGTTTTGAATGTCTGTATAGCAAATAGTTGCCTAATGCATCCCCCCTTTAATGTTCCTGGACTCTCAGCAACATTCTCACGAACTGCTCGACGTTTTGTGTTGAACGACTTGTTGAAGGACGGCAAGAGTGTTAAAATCACTAATTGACACAGTCTCCCTGAATTTTTTAATTAATTTGTTCACGACGAAATTAAATCGCTATTTTATGATAAAAACAAAAACATTCCTTAAAAATGTAATAACAATGTTTATTATTATGTTTATTACTTTTATTATCTTTGGAGACCCTGAACATTGTGAAATATATCCAATTACTATAGTAAATAATAGCGTCTTAGCTTGAGAATTAGGATGAATAATTTCAACAGTTTCAACGTGATAACAATCTTTTTTTTGTGGGTTTTAAAAATATATAAAATTCAAGTAGATATACTTATTGTGCTAAAAATATTGAAAATTATTTATACACAGACATGTAATGTAGCAAATAGGCAAATGTATATATAACTAGATATATTAAATTGAAACTGAAATATCTAAAAAAAGAAATTATGAAAACGAAAAAAATAAAAAAAACTAAGTATATTTCAATTTTATTATTCAGTGTAAAAATACAGGGCGTACCAAAATGAATATCGGGGTTTTAAAGCTTTGTAGAATTTATTACAGTGACCTTACCATTACAAATTATACATCAAATGAACGAGCAACTCAAACAGTTTGTCCTACAAGTATTCAATGTGCGCACCCTCCGTCACACGGCACACATCGAGTCGATAGCCGAGTTTGTCCCAAACCTTGCTCAGTGTGTCTGGAGTAATTGATGCAAATGCGGCTTCAATCCCATGTCGTAGGTCGTTTAGATCAGCTGGTAGCAGAGGCACATACACCCGATCCTTTACAAACCCACAAAGGTAAACAACGCATGGCGTCAGATCTGGTGAACGTGGAGGCCATGCGAAACAAGCTCTGTCATCTGGCATCTTGCGGCCAATCCACCTGTCGGGAACAACGTTGTTTAACTAATCGCGTACAAAGGCATGCCAATGAGGCAGCGCACCACCTTGCTGTCAAATAAAGTTCTCTGGTTCAGCTTCGTGTAATCGAGGAAACAGCCATTGTTGTAGCACATCAAGATAAGAAACACCAGTTACAGTTGCTTCAGCGTAAAAGAAAGGCCCGTACACTTTCCGCCGGGATATGGCACAAAAAACATTTAATTTAGGGGAGTCTCGTTGCAACTGTACCATCTCGTGGGGATTTGCTGACGCCCACGAATACTTTTAGGACAAACTGTTTGAGTTGCTCGTTCATTTGATGTAAACCTTGTAATTGTAAGTTAACCGTAATAACTTCTACAAAGCTTTAAAATTCATTTTGGTACGCCCTGTATATACCTACTTTAAAAATGTAAAGTTAGAAACGCATTATACACATTTTCTTATATCTAAACGCACTTAAATACCTTTTATTAACCCACTTCTTCTAAAAGCACATCATATTTTTTTAACGAGGAACGTCTTGTAGTAATTTATGCAAAGACCACCTCGTTGAGCGCATAAAACAATGCGATAATACGGAGAAACGTTTTTACATAGTTTTTTATTCTTTTCCTTTTATTCTGCACCGGTTACACAACAAAGAATAATCCGCGTTGCGTGAAAAAATAACAGGGGAACACTCATATCGAATAAATTTTCCACACTAACGCCTACGTGTGCGTTAGCACTAGTTTATTATGCACATATCATTATGTTTTAGGTTAGAAGCGTGTAATATCCCTGCGTAGATAGAAATTACACTTCAACAGCGATCAAATAAATCATGGGAATGGGTCGATTCTTCTTTTTTCAGTTGCATGCACCTTTATATCAGTGCGAGTCTTTGCAACCGCGCTGTTTAAAGTTGAAACTTCGGCTGAAACAAAAATAAAAAGATACTGAATTCATTTAGAAACTATTATAATTTCCATAAAAAATAAGATCAACAAGGGAGGAGGGTCCCTAAGGCCGGTTTTTGGCCTAATTTATTTTTGGCTGAAAAAATCTGAAAACATTTTTTTTAGTACCTACCTACTAGCAATGCTGAATCGTTTCCACCCTAAACGGACCAACCCCCTCACCCTCCTTTCTCCCTCCACCCCCTTAAATAAGAAGACACACAGTTACATTGAATAAAACGAAAAAGAAAAAATCAATAAATAATTATACATACATGTTTGTGCATATTTGATTAGCCACTTTCGTGATTCTGCATTTATAATTGTAATCAGTGATAGAAAATGTAATAGGTAACGAAGCTTTTACCATGTATGCCGACGATTTATCACTGATTATTTCAAGTAACTCGGATAAAAATCTTAACATAGGTATTGATAAAACGATTGAAAATGTATGAGCATGGTTTAATCAGAACTATTTATATTTAAATGTAAATAAAACGCAAATGTTAAGATTTCATAATAGACAGAGAAAATGTGACGACCTAACAATAAAAATTAATAACTATGTCATTAAGAATGACGCTTTAGGCAGTGTTAAATTTCTGGGAATTTATTTCGACGAAACCCTTAATTGGAAAGTGCATTGCAACTTGCAACCATCTCGTTTCCACTTTGAGTTCAGTAAATTTTTTATTTAAAAACATGAACACAATTTTATTCAAAAATCAGGTAATTAATTTATATTATGCTCAAATAGAATCGCGTCTTCGTTATGGTGTCTGTTTCTGGGGTGATTCCACCCTCTCACATTCTGTTTTTATTTCACAGAAGCGTATTTTGCGCAATATTGCTGGTGTACCTAGTGAACATACTTGCAGAGATATTTTTAAACAATACAAAATTTTAACTTTAAGTTCGTTATTTATATTTGATATGTGTATTTATGTTTTTAAAAATAGGCAAAAATTTTATTTAAGTAGTGNTAAATTTCAAAATGTTTCCTTTCCTGGTCTACTGTTTAAAGTTGAAACTTCGGCTGAAACAAAAATAAAAAGTTACTAAATTCTTTTAGAAACTATTAATATTTCCATCAAAAATAAGATCAACAAATTCAGAAAAATGTGGGTGAAGATGGTCGAAAACTGACAAAACATAGTACTAGTACTTATAATTTACGTGTAATGTCATACATTTTTGTCTAGAATTCAAAATATTAACGCATACTACCCCTTCACTTTATACACAGCCATAATTTTAATTTTAATGTTAAATCGATTAAAATCTTGGAGAATTTATTTAACTATCAAAATAAACTGATTAATGAGATGCTATGTCACATAATAATTCCTTAAAAAAATGTCAGTTACAGATAATTTAAGTACAATCTGCAATGGCATTATTATTATTAATAAATTTATGGCAATCAAATGATAACACCCAGTACATCATCCATTTATTGTGTGCCGCGTGACCTATTTTATTCATTAAATCAAATCGTTTATTGGTATCGACACATTAAAATGTTTACACAGGACAAAGAAAGAGAAACACGAAAGATACGACACGTAAGCTATACTAGGTACATTAAAGCTAAAAAACACATTCAGATAAATATAACGTAAACAGCATAAAAGGTAAATGTTACGAACATTCTTTATATAGGGTGATACACAACTTATCCAAAAAAAATTGGGAATAGATGGGGCATGAGAAATGGAGTCAATATCGTAAACAAATTTTTGTAAAATCCTTATAGTTTCCGAGAAAAAATATTGAAGTTGTAGTACTTTTTCAGCGACTCCTAATACAGAAATCCGTTTTTACATTCGTCGTTGCCATAGTGTTTACAATAGTTTTTTAGTAGTTAGTGTCAAAAATGGTTTGCGCGTATAGCAATTCGGAGTTGATAGATAAAACAATCTGAATGTAGTGATCGAATCTCAGATGGAAGTTTATTAAATAATTTAATGCCAAAATAATTTGTGCCATCTCTGGATTTCGCTAATCTATGAAATTTTGGCCTAGTATTGTTGTGTGTCACTTTTGTATGGTGCCTGCATACGTACGTACACAAACTCGACATTAAAGCGAATAAAAAAAATATTATTATTATTTACTCCAAAACTATTACATTTAGAAAAAAATGGAAGGGACCAAAGTTGGCGGTTATTTCTGCTTCTTACAACCAATGGGAAAGATGATCAAGTAATAATTATCCAGTAAATGCCTTTTCCATACGTAACTTTTTTCATATTTAAGAAGAAAAATAAAAGCTAATTTTTCTGTCCTGATTTGAAGGGCCCAAAATCCGTGAAGCACACCTAATTTTATTTTTTTTATACTCTTTTTTTTTGTATTTTTATTCACATACATTCTAGCTCCCTTATCTTGTTTACCTCTGTCTGAAACAAAAATGGTAAAGAGTAACATTTTAGAAAATTTTCTTGCTATTTCATTTCTTTATTGAAAAACTAAAAACCAAACTTTGGAAATTTATATCTGCATAAATCTCATTTTTCGAAATTCTAGACTTTTTGCACAAGGATCTTCAGTTTACACCCGAGCTAAGTAAGTACAAGACTTTTCCATACTTTGGAATCGATAAATTTTCTTTATCAGATATGCTGGTCGATAGTTTTATTGATTGTATAATGATTAGTGTTACACGTGCCTCATTTATCAAAAAATGAAAAATAATTCAGGGATCCCTTATTCTTTATATTTAAGTTATTGGAAAATAAATAAAATAAATAATATTAAAACGTCATATTTTATCTCCATTGCCACTGAAAATAAAAGACAAAGTTTGTATTTGAAGTAATTACATGATTTGTTAATCCTTTTTTTAATTGTTGTTAGTTTTGGCAGATTACCCGAGTCGAATGCCTGCTTTTACGTGTTTATTTAACGCAAAAGTAAAATTTTATATAACTCTGTTAATAAAAGCATTTATATTCGTCACTGAAATTCAATTTACTCCTAACGTAATATAGTAAGTTAAATTTTCAGAGAAAAAGTTTCGTATAAAAACATCAATCACATCGACAGAACCTACCGTCTCTTATTCGTCCAAATTTATCCTGTTACAGTTCTCCACCTATTTTTTTCTTATTCATGATGTGTCGCATCCTGACTTGTATATTCCCCTACATAAACATACAAATCGAATTTACAAGCGTGTACCGAAAACACAAATCAAATTTAAGAAGCCAATCCCCGCGCTAGATACCCGATTTACCTATGAAACTTACTATGAATATGAAATTTGGCCGAATGCGACTTGGAATTTTAAAATAGCGCCACGTTGTAAGCATAGGAGGCATACAGAATGATTTTTT
Organism: Anoplophora glabripennis; assembly: GCF_000390285.2. Lineage (NCBI taxonomy): Eukaryota > Metazoa > Arthropoda > Insecta > Coleoptera > Cerambycidae > Anoplophora > Anoplophora glabripennis. The sequence continues at coordinate 339,616 of NW_019416729.1, forward strand.
AGTAAGCATTTCTTCTATACTGCCGTTTCTTTTCTTTATCACTGGCTGTCATAAAAAGATAGTTAAAAAAATAAATTACAATACACATATAACGAATATTAGATTTTAAATAAGAAATGCATATTTTGATTTAGTGTACATATCCTTTAAATAAAGTATAACATTTATTTACCGCAAACCGCAACGCTCCTTTCAGAAATCGTATGAACAATTTAACATTGAATCTAGATGTGAATATGCACTCAAGAGACAAATAATATTGTCGATTTCATTGACACAGAGTCTACCTATTATTAACGGGAATTTAAATCACTAAGTAACTCGTTGTAGGTACTGCATTTTTTTGACTTGATAGTTGGTTGTAGTCATCAGTGGAAAAGTATGATTTACAGTATGATATAACTTTTTTCAAACTGAGAAGTATAAATCGTAAAAATGAGGGACTTAAAACATACCCTTGTGGCATTCCGTTATTAAACTACTTGGTGATGAGAATACTGATTTTATTATACAGGGTGTTAGAAGCTTGACTGCCTTAATTTTAACAGACGATAGAATACATTAATATAAACAAAAAAACCTTATATGACATGGGTCCTAAACTCAACCATTTCCGATAAAAAATTATCAAAATCTCCATCTTAATATATAAAACTTCGATTAATTAAGGAATATTGACATAACTGCGTGCATAGAATACCATAATATACAATATTTATCAATTTTTTAACTTCTTTATGCTTAATTCTAAAAAATAATTAGCGTTGTAATAAATTTAAAATTTGATAAAATTCTTATCGAGCAATGTGACAAGGGCGCGGCGGTATATTAATACAAGGTACTAAGGTGTCCGGCAACCACCAAAACGCAATACAGTTGGTATCTGGATTCGACCGTGTCGGAGTGTTTTTTGCGTACCACTTTTCTTGAGGTGTTTTCCAGCGAGTGCGCGAAAATTGGATTCAATATGTTGTAGATTGTTTTGTACTTGTGCGTTTTAAATTTACTGAATTTTGCGTTTTGGTAAATACCTAAATTACTTTTAAGACGTATGATTATTTGGACGACGTGAATCTTTGGGTACTTTAATTACATATTTTTCAAATACATAATTTGATTAAAAGTTAAGTGCCAGTTTTAAAAGATTCATAATTACTAAAATTTGAGCTAAAATTTAAGCACAACACTGTCTTCGTTCTACAAAATCGATAATATTTTATTTTATTTATTTAAAAACTGGAAAACAGTTGTCTTGAAATTTACTAAATGATACACAATAATAGCTGTTTACATTTTTTCCGTAGGACAAGTCTGCCGCATGTACATGTGGTGTGTATCAGCAGGTTAAGCGCTGTTGTCACGTTGTGGTGAAACTCCCCAATATTCTCGCTGTATTTTGAAAATTATTATTATTATTATTAATCTTACGCCCTTGTAATATACAACTTTTTTGTTCATTTCTGATTACTCTATCTAGTAATGGCAGTCAAATTTCTTACACCCTGTATATTGGCTGACAGTAAGATTCTAAATTAGGGAAGCCGATTAATTATTCATCACTGAATCCGATACAATGTAGCAAGAAACAACAGATGATTAATCCTATCAAACGCTTTACTATACAGGGTGATCCGAATTTTATGCAGGAAACTTCGAGGGTAGATAGATCTCTTTAAAATAATATGTATTTGCCTTATAAACAAAAGTCTGGAACGGCCCCGTTTTAGAGATACAGGGTGTTGAGGTTTTAAAAAAAATTGATTTTTCTTAGGGAAAAAATTAAAGTCACCTTTTTTACGTATTTTGTGCATTAAAATATAAATCAGTTAAAATGACATGTAAAAAATGCAGTGGCGTAGGTTTTTTTGTAAAAAAGGGGTGACCCCTGTCCAGTTGTACACCACTGGTTGAATCTTTAAACCTCATATTTCAGGGAATATAAGGCCTACTATCATACATTATATGTACCAAATTTTATTGAGATCGGTTAATAGATTCCGGAGATATAAACAAAAAATCTATTTTTTTTTTCACAAATTCAACACCCTGTATCTCTAAAACGGTGCCGTTCCAGACCTATGTTTATAAGGCAAACACATATTATTTTAAAGAGATCTATCTGCCCTCGAAGTTTCCTGCATAAAATTCGGACCACCCTGTATATTCTAGTTAAGAGTTAAGCTAAAGCAGTTAACTTTCACAATTTCATTTATAGTCGCTACTATAATTTGGACGAAATCCTGATTGATGCATTGACAACTTACTACCCACATGAGATCCTATTTGATAGCACCAGATTTTTCAAATAATTTTGACAGTGTGAAAAGGATACTAAGATCTGAGTTTTGTGTAATCGGTAATATCATTTATTTTCGATAAAGGTAAAATATTTACAACTTTTCACTAATTTGAAAATACACTTATCAAAACAAAGATTAATTAAACATGTAAATACTGGTAATGAATGGGGGCAAAGTCATACTACCATTCCATTTTATCGATCCAACAGAATTTGATTTAATCGTAATATGTACCTACCAAATATCCTAATTTTTGGTTACATTTTGATAATTAATTTCAAACTACAAAAAAAATCTAACGCAACACTTTATTTTTTCTGTTGCAGGCAAGGTTCTATTTTTTTTTGTTCGTAAAGGTTTGTCAAAAAATATTCCCTCTTGTAAAATTTTTGTATTTGTAATGGTTTTAGGTCAATTTTTTTATTAGATCATTACTAATGCATTCTCGATTCAAACTTGAAATAATTACGTAATTTCAAAAGTAATTTATTTGGTAATAGAATTGCTCAATACGACCGCCGTTTTCTGTAATACTTAAATTAATTCTACGCAAAAAATTAAAAACAGTTGTCCCTCATTGTCAATACTCGCAAAGCACAGTTTCTATTTTAAAGCCCCCAAATAGAAAAATCACATGAATTCAAGTCAGGTTAACGTGGTGGCTACTGAATTGAAGCATCGTGCCTCCTACTTATTCACCTACCTGGGTACTGATCATTTAAATGTTCTCTTGCATTGCAACTCAAGTGCGGTGGTGCTCCGTCATGCAAAAAATTCATGTGATTACGTAGAAGAATTAGTAAATCGTCAAACAATTCCGGCAGAGTGTTTTACAGAAAATAAAAAAACTATTACCATCAGGATTAATTGGTAATCTAATCGGACCAAGCAAAAATTTACTGAAAAAAAAAAACAATCCATACGTTTATGCTAAATTCACGCTGAAAATGTCTTTCCATAACGCCATGAAGATTTTCATTTGCCTAAACATGCAGGTTATGGAGATTTATTAACCCACGATTAGTCCGTGAAAAGAATTTTCTTGTGGAAGTTTATATCTCCGGCTCTGTATTGACGAATAATCTGCGAGAATTGAAGACGAGCACTAGATTCAAGAGGTAGAACTTGTTAAACATGAAAAGGATGAAATATTTGTTCGGAGATTACCCTGTTCAACTTCCTTTGGAAACTACCTCTTTTACACAATTCTTTCTTCCACAATGGGTGTTAGAACTTGACGAGGACATCCGCCTCTGTATATTTTAAATTGACCAGTTTCTCGAAGGTGTCTTTCAATATTTCCCAAAGTTCGATGATTTGTACGATTCGGATATCCATCGCACACTTCTGTGAGCAATGCCCAACTCTTGGTTAACTAATTCGTTTTATTATCAAGAAACAACATAGTTATTCAGGTAATGTTGGATATAAGTGGTCTTCAGAATACCCTCCGCTTAGATAGATGAGTTGCCATTATAAAACGATTAGGCAGGACTGTTTCGTGATACAAAAAATGTTGTAGGAAAATAGCTAAAGGGAGAACTTCCAAACTTTTATGGAAATAAATAGGACATTATAACTTTTTTAAGTAAGTATCTAGAAGAAGTAACAATTTCTTTTATTTCTAGTTTAACGTATTTCAAGTTCTAATATTTATATAGAACCCATTCCTGACCAAAATTTCTTAAGCCGTAAATATTAATAACTTCTTTTTCTAAACTTATATTAATAGGCGATATTAATAACAAATTAAAAAATTAGTACACGTAAAGGACGTCCCAATATCTCTTCTCTACAGAAATACCTGTTACTGGGTTAAATAATAAATATTTAAATAGTTTAAAAGGAATATATAGTAGTCAATTAATCCTGACAAAATGAAATTCTCGTTGTATATATACATACGCTCGTTATATGCTCGTTATATTTACGAACCTCGAAGCGAACATAATTAATAAGTTGGCACTGGTCATTGGTGTCTCTTAACGAAATAACAAATTACTTGAAGCCAGTTCTCTGTGACCTACCTAAATCTTTCGAGATATTCGATAAACAAACCATTGTTCTATAGAAATGTGCCATATTCTTAAAATAACGCAAATTATTTTGAGACAAAACGTGATTGCTTAATCTTCGGAGCCATTGTCTTGTACAGATTAAATTTATATTTAAAGGTGTGCTGTTTATCTTGATTAATATTACTCCTCGCTCCTTAAGCCGTAAACAACTCTTATGTAAGCTCGTTTTCTGTTTATTTCTACATAAATTACAAGGATGACCGCGGAACATATAGAAATTTAAAAAATATAGCCTGTAACTATATTATTATTTGGTACAGAAATAAACTGTGTAAAAATATACAGGGTGATTCAGTTATAATCTAATTCATTTTAACCACGTATTTGGAAGGCCTAATAAAGACAGAAAATCGAAAAAAGAATTTGACTCCACCTTTTAAAAGATAAGCAAATTAACCCTTAACTCCCGCTAATTCAAACGCTGAAGCGAAACAGCTTATTTCCACTGTCGAGTCATCTTGAATTTTGCAATTAGTTTCAAAATCAAAATGCTGCGGATACCAGTTTTATTAACAGAGCGCTATGAACGGATGAGTGTTGTTTTAGCCGTACTGGCATTTTAAATAGATAGGTACCATACTACTATTTGAAAAGCAAGTCAGTAGGTATCTATACGTACTACAAACTGAATAATTAATTGAACTAAAAACTAACATTAAATTATTGTGGGAACATTAACAATATTAACAACACTAAATTGTAATAATCTAACATTCGAAAACAATTATTGTCCTTATACATTTGTTTTTACTAACAAATAAATACTTGTTAACATTTAAAATGTAAAAAATATATTATCCATTTATGTGTCTAGGTAAATTAGTTCTGTTTATTCCTTATCGTTTACCACGCATTAAAAACGCAGTAAAAGCTAGGTTAATGACAGAATATTACGGTAGGTCAAGATTCACTCTCGATAAACATTTGTGGGTCAGTGCTCAGGAACGGTCCGAAAAGGGATTTAATTTCATTTGAAAGTATTTTTTTCAACGGAAGTATGCATTTTAATTTTTTTTATCACGTATTCGTATTCTATTTTTCTCCTATCTTCCCTTAAAATTAGTGACAATATGACTGAAATACTCTGTATATTCTCCTCTTGAATTTGTTTTAGGTATTTCCCCGTTTCTTCTCAACGTCCGCTCAATTGTCTCTGACTTTTGAAACTTCTATAGTAGTTGTGGACAATATAAAGATTAAAAGACTTCTTAATGTCCACCACCTATTTCATATTCAGTTTAAGTACTGATTGAGTGCTATGCTACAAGAGATAACAATATCATGAGATCAGCCCTATTTCTTTTTTTACCTTTTACCCTAATTTATTATCAGCATTTCTTCTTTGTTGACTAATGTTCCCTTTGTGCTGATTTTTCAGGCATTTCTATTCGTCTGTTTATTTTATTTAATCAGTCCAACGGTAAGGGAAGCCAATTTTAGGATGAATAAATGCAAAGCTATATAATGTGTACATAGAATGAAATTACAAATAAAAAGTACAAAAATACAACCAGAGACAAACTGTAAACAATATTAAAAACGTACAGTTATCAATGAATAAGAAATAGAGCAAAATGGCAGTATATATACATAATTAATGAAAGTAATAAAAAAAAGAACAAAATGCAAACAATTAATTACAGTTGAGCAGAGCAGTTGGATGTTGACGTTCATGACATCAAGCATATTGGCATGAACTAAGACTTCAAACGTGTTCAATTCAAAACATGGTTGTCTTCATGAATTACTGTTGTTTTAAGAAATAGTGAGGATTCACAATTGTGTAATGAAAATATGTTTTGCGATTTTTTACATGATAACAACAGTTTAAAATCCACCAAAACCAAACAAACCTAACCTCAATTTACTGAAACCACCACAGAACTCACAGAAAATCCATCTGCGACAACAGAGAACATAGGAAATGGTGCTGTTAAATATATGTCTACATTTATGTCTCTTTCTCATTCATCAGGGACTCCTGTCGGAACTTAGTATCAGTCGCATAATACATGAAGGCGATTGTTTGTATTTTTCTATCATTAGTCACGTTGTTCAATAATTGAATATTTATCATTTCTACTGATGTATGTTGATGACGTGAACCTAAAGATCTATCGGTTCAACTGTATGTTAAAAAGATACACAATTATCAAAGAATAAAAAAGGAAATGAGAAACAAGCGATAATTCAATTATGACTGCAGAAAATTTTTTAATGCCTGCCAAAGAAGAATGTCCAAAAATGTTGGTGCTAGAAAGAGAATAACATACAAATTACATGATAATAATTAATATGCGATGTAAGCTTAATGCAATCAATTATGTAGTTAACAATTCTATATAACTAAGAACACTATTGAGTAGATTTTCTTAAGACTGTCTATCTAAAATCTGTTAAATAACTCTTGATGAAAATCTGGAGCTGGATAAGTTAAATTCAAAGTAAAACGTACCTATTTCAAAAATCTCCTTTACACTATTTCTAATATTATATAACAATAATTATAACAAGACCAAACCATAGAGGCATACTTGAACGTGGGTACAACAAAATTTATTGTACTTATACCATATGTACAGTGAAAATATTCTTGATATCTCTACTATTACACAAAAATAAACACAAATTTTTATGTACCTCTTGTAACGCATAAAAAATAGATGGGATTACATTTAGAAACATTCAATTGTTATCATATGCCGAGAATACCCAACCCTGAGGAACACCTTATGTCTGATTAAATATATCAGATTTGTAACGAAGGTATTGTACATATTGGAAGCGACGGGAAAGATGTGGTTTCAACAAATAATATAATGCTTTAGAGAAATCATTGTGAATCTTATCCACTTGACCTTTTTGATGCATTTCATTGGAGTCTTAGCTACTTTCAATAAATGATCTGCGTGGATAAGGAGTTTATGATGCATCACATTCATTAAGTTTTTTCTTAACTTTAATTTGCCTAAGACTTCTGACAAATAAAAAGAAAGGCTATCATATACTCCAGAACCAGTTTGTGACACCATGTTAGTTCCAGGCGAATCTTGAGTCTAGTATATACTCCAAGATTTTCTTCACCTCGTCAGTTCTATTTAATTGTCCCTAACTTTTGGTTACCCATAATAGGAGAAAACTAAACCTTTTGAGGGGCACAACTATAATCAATATTTAAAGCACGGTGGTTTTACAGACTTCCTTAGTGTTAGCTAAGAATCTCTGACCTACTGTTGTTGTTCTCGGGCTATGGTTTGTGAGGGCGGACCCGCTATCAGCACCTCTAGGTCTGCCCTGAAGTTAATTTCTGTTCTACTGGTCGTTGTAACTTGTCGAATCCAATGCTTCCAACGTTTCGCCACTCTTTACTGTCGACATCTTCAGCAGATGTTCTGCAAAAGCTTCGCCGCGACTGAGGCCGCTCTGATCTTGCCACCTATTGCATAGCGTCGTTGTCAAGTTGATAAATTGACCAACTGACATTTAGTGATACTCCTTTTTTTTCTTAGTGACGTTTCCTTTGCATTTGAATGAAACTAGCCCAGTGTGTGATTATTTTAATAGTCTTTAACCTCCCTATTGTTTATTAAAAGCAGATATTCAGTTGCATTTTTGTTTTGTTAATAATTAAATCAGTTATGTATCAAAGCATTCACCTCAATATATTTGACATTTTGTAGAATTAAAAACGATTACAAATATGTTTTATCTACCCAAAGGAAACGTAATTCATTTGAGAAATATTTAAACACTTATGTACAAATATTTAATTAACATATTTTTCAAGTAACAAAACATACAGTTTTGACCAAATAAAGAATGCCGTTTTCTCTACCTGACTTCCTGTCTGTCGGTATTAATTTCAGGGTTTTAATTTGTGATATAAATCATAGGAGGCCTCATGAATTAATTATGGTACTAAAAAATACACAAGTCCGTGATGTAAGGAGCCTACTTGATGCTGTTGGTGGTCTGGCGTTTCACAGGATCTGTGCGCTGTCACATGAGGTTTATTTGTCTTTTTTACAATGTGAGTTTGTTATTTCAGGCGTACGTGGTTTACTAAACTCGGCATCAAAGAGGTAGGAGGGAAACTTCTTTGAAAGATACGAATTTTTAGTGTATTGCAATTACTTTCGTTTATCTGCTTTATAGTTTAATGAATATACCTTCATAATAATTGATATTTTTCAACAATCAGTGGCAATTGTTGAAATAAAATAATTTTATTACTAACTGACAAGTTTGAAAGATAAATTCATTGCCTACTACTGACTTTTCGATTATTTTCTAATAAACACTGTTAAAATTTTATTTCAGTTAATACGGTTTTTCTTGAAAACTATAAAGTTTTTTAAAATTTAACAAAGGTAAAAATTAAAATTAAATTCTGCTATGAATTAATATTAGTATTTTTCAATTCGGTCAATGAAAAAAAAGTTCGGTACAATTTTAGGGGCGAGTCTTCCCCAATGAACATCTTGTAGTGCTTCAATCAACTTTAAATCATAGTCAAAGAAGACCAGTAATAAACCTAAATCATGTACCAAGTTTGGTTCTTTTGCGGTACAGTGTTGCAGAGATATTAATTTTTTTCGAAATTTAGGGCCCCACTTTGGGGGCTAATAACTCTTCAGGGGTGCAACGTTGTATATAGGTAAGTTTGGTTAAATTACAATATTTTGGACACTCCTACATGTACCTGCCCTGTGTCGGTTTTTATGCATTGTCAAAAAAACCACATTCTTTGTTTAAAAATTGAAGCAATCTAGGAAATACTTTTACAACTCACTTTATAGCTATACATAATAGTTTTTATGAAGCTGTTTTATAGAACAAAATCTTAAAATGCTCAAAGAATCTAAAAAAAATTGAAAATCTGAAAATTTACTTATAAAAATTGTTTATAACCAATAAACTGACTTGGAACCTATTCTTTATAGGCTTCTTGATAGATTTTTCGAATTACAGGTATTTTTGTCTTCAGGAAAATTTGAGTTCTGTATCATGAGAAAATGATGGTAATTAACAAAAATTATTGTCCTCGAAAAATGTAAATATGTTAAAATCAGCAGGCAGAAAAACTGTTTTTTTTTTTGACGGACATACTATCGAATTGAAAATATAATTTTTGGTTACTCCGAACATTATTCATTAAGAAAGTTACCTACTCATCATTAATTTCTATAAAATAAACAGTTTTCGAAATAAATCGATTTTTAAAACGATAGTAAAAATAGTAATAAATAGAGCTTAATTTTTTACAAACATTTTCATGCTACGTGCAGTAAAATAAAAAATACATGAAACTGTTTAAAAAAAATAACTTTTTGTTGGTACTGCCCATTACAAAAACAGATTTGCTACTGTGGTGTATTATAATTTATATGCGTAAGCGCAACCCCCACCAAGGTCTGTGTAGACGTCGAGCGGACTAGCTTCTCGTCTCGCAGTGGAGTTTTAATACATGTATTTGTACGGTGCCTAATAAAGGGTCTATTAAAATTAATAATATCTTTTATTATATGAGCATAAGTATCAAATACAACACAGCTACAAAAACCGTTTATTTTAGCGAAATAAATGAAAAGTACTTTTTTAAAGAAAATTCTTCAAATCATCGAAAAATAATATTTTCAGTTTAATTGCATAACATTTGTTAAAATTTTGAAGAAATATATGTGGTAGGCCAATACATTTCTGGATCTGTAATAAACTGAGCAATAATTTTATCAAAATGTACAAGTTGGGTTCAAAGTTAGAACCCAAAACGTAAATCTGCAGATATATACCTCTTTGGGGCCGGATTTCTCCATCAGGATGGACATTAAGAAAAAATATAGGAGGGGAATCGAACTATGAAAGAAAAATGTCAAATTTGGCAACGCAGTGAAAGATGTATAAATTTAATATAATATTATCGTCTGTTTAAACTTGGATATAAATATTACCCCGAGTTACTTTAATTGCCCAAATTGCATTGTTGTACTGTTTGGGGTAGTGCCACTAGCGTCAAAGTTAATAGAATTCTTGTTTCACAAAAAAGAATTATTCGATTAATATTTGGAATTCCTTCACTAACTTCTTGTAAGCCCTACTTTATAGGAAATAATTTATTAACTTTTCCCTGTATTTATATTTATAAGTGTATATTAGAGGTTTTAAAAAAGGGAAGTTATTTTGTTAGAAACGCTGACAGTCACAGTTACCAAACTAGCTATGGCAATGTATTAAGGATACCTTCCCATAGAACATCGTTTTATGAAAAATCTGCATCATACATGGGTATTAAATTCATGAATCAATTACCTCTAGACATTAAGACTGAATTAAATTGTAATCTTTTTAAAACTAAACGTAAGAGTTATCTAATTAGGAAATGTTTTTATAATATACATGAGTTTGTTACTTAAAATATATTTTTTACTCACATTTTTTATGTGTTGTAGTTTTGTAAATTGACTTTTATTGACCTGTCCGATGTCATGTTTTATGATTTTATGGATTAAATAAATTATTATNATTGCCTAAGTTTCATTGTTGTCATGGTAACGACTTACAATTATTAAAAGTTATAATTGGAATATGTTTTTCAAACTTCTTTCTTTGAAGGCGAATAACTCCACAACGAAACCTGAAAGGATTTTTTTATGATGTACTACATCTATTTTGACCTTCCCTGTATACCCCTTCATTTTTGACATTACCTTTCCGGACACCCTGAGGTTGCGATTAAAGTTAAAATGTGCAAAAGATTTTGCACTGCCTGTATCATAAAATGGGTCAGCGCAAATGTGTTTGTGAATCTATTTTTTAATTTCAAAACAAATCGGCAACTTAACTGAAGCAGTTGTGAACAAATAGTATTTTTAGATGTCGTAATAAATAACTGTCGGTGCGGTACCACCACTTCGAATTGTTTCCAATAATAACCTCTAATTTATTACAGAAAATAAAATGGGACAAAAAAATTGAAACATCTCGGACAAGCAATCGTTGATTCAAAATCAATAAAAACTGCAATTAATTTTAATGCTCTATTAATTCTATATATAGTGTAACGAATATTGGCTCCAAGGCCAACTCCGAAAATATTCTCTTTACTGCGAATTAAAATATATAATGTGAGAACCGAACAAATGCTGCGGCTCGGACAATTGAATGTTTGTTATATTTTGGAACATCGCAAAATCGTGGGCTGGTCTCAAAAACTGTTTTGACTGCAGTTGTTCGGATGTGTTATTTTCAAATGTATTCAACTGATGTATACTCTTCTGAAAGACAAGTTATACGCTACATTTATTTTGCTTCTTAAGATTAAACGATTTGAACGTTGAAATGAAAAGCTGTATTATACGTTTTTATGAGGAAAACGTGTTTTATTGAGAACTTATGAAATATGAGAATTTCAAGCATATAACGGGTGTTTTTTTAACCTGAAACTTTCGAATATCTAGAAATAGCCACTCTATGAAAAAAAATGTCCCTTATCAAAATGTAATCAAGTCCCTCTCCACCCCCCCACCCCCCGGGGTTACTTTCAAATCTTAGAAAGGAACCCCTATTTTTTATTGCAGATTCGTATTCAACGACTCAAAGTATATAGGATTTGTCTAAAACATTTTTTGGGTTCTCCCTACTGAACCCATTCAATTCTGCAATACGTTTGCAAAAAAAAATCCAGTGATTCAAAGAGTTGAAAAAGTTGTGTTCTCCATAATATGCACGAGTACGCTGCCTATATATATCACTGGACCCGGAAGAAAGTAAAAAGCATTGGCCTGTGTAACTTATTCGTACAAATGTTGAAAGAAAAATTTGCCACTGAATATATTTTTGTCGAACAAGCTGATAATGACGCTGATATCCTGATAATTAAAACAGCATTAGAACAACTCAACAAATACAACTATTGTTGTTGGTGAACATGTTGATTTATTGGTATTACTTACTGCTCGAACTCCAACCGAATAAATTATTATTTATTTTTTAAAACCTGGGAAGGCACAACAGCGATCGGAAATATATTCATCCAAAAGTTTATCTGCTTTTTGAAAATGCTAAAATCACATACTATTTTTACACGCAATAACTGGCTGCGATACGACATCAACAATTTTCAGGACAGGTAAAACAACAGTTTTTAAATTGTTTGAAAAACAAGATTTAGTTAATTGTGCTAAAGTTTTTAAAGAGAGTAACTGTACTCCACAACTTCAACTTTTTTAATCGCTGTATTTCAGAAATGGCGATTCTTAGGGAAAAAAAGGAACAATTTTTATAGACAATTGCATGATCTACAATTCTTGTCTGACCTATTTCTATGATAAAACTTACCTGGCTGAAAATTGTAAAAAAACATATTTGCGAACTTTGACCCTGAGTAAATTTTTTTGCAGATGTGGGATCGATGGCAACTGTTCACATTTCATTTATAATGGTGTTCCCAACATTCGTACCAGTAGTTTAGCTGGCGGGGTTCTGTGACACTTCAATGGCATGTCCATCCGTTGAAAGTCGTCGAAGAGTTACCTGAAGAAGTGCATCGACAATGACCAGAGGGTTTAATTGAGAGTTTTGCCGCCTGCATTTAATAGATGTCGTTGTGGTGTCTCAATTACGCAGCTGAAGAAGTGTTTTGGTCAAAGACCAGAGGGTTTAGTTCAGGATTTTGTCGGCAGGTTTTAATAGATGTCACTGTGTGTAAGTAATTACGCACAGAAGAGGTGTGTCGACAATCACCAGAGGGTTTAGTTCGGGATTTGCCCGTCAGAATTTAATAGATGTCATTGTAGCAAGTAATTACGCACAAAGGATTTTGAATTTGGCGGGCAGATTGTAATGATACCTGTGCACTGTGCAGCCACACCTGAGCTAGGTGGATTTGAAGAAGCTAGGTGGAATTGAGCAAGGTGTAGTTTTACCAGTTTAAAACTTACCTGGTTTAGTTTCATTTTACATGTGCATATTATACACATTATAAAGAGTTTTCAGCAAATGTATTGTTATGTTTTGTTAAATTAGAAGTTTTATATCGATTTTTTTCTCGGCAATCGAAACATGAAATTGTCGAACAAACACAAATTTTAATGTTGAATATGATTTAAATAGACACAAACAGTGTGTGAATTACTTTAATGAATTTAAATGAAAGATATTTACCAATAATATACGTTAAAATGTTGTAATTAATCAATTTTCACAATTAAACGTCTCGACTGTCAAAACTATAACAAAAAATGAATTTGCATATTCATAATGCTATTTAAATGCACTCATGTACTACAATTATGTTATAAAGAACAGTAAAGAACCATATTACAATATTAAATGTCAATTATATAGTGAAATTTTCACAAGTCATCGACGGAGGACTAAGGTTTTTTCACATGCAATCCTGATTCATGCAATAAAACTTGTATGTAAACAAAGCATAGTATACCTACCTGTAACCTGAATGTATGTGTGGAATTAAACCTATGCATCTGTGAAAACTTTTATGTACCATATAAATGTTGAAATTTGTTGTTCCGGTAGAATTTGTAAATTTTTAATTGTAAAAGTATATCAGGACAGCAAAATCATATGTGCAGAATGAAAAAGACCCTCATAACTTCATAAACTGTGTTTAAACTCCAACCAAAGTTCAAATTGTTGTGCAAACTGTATATTACTTGACGGATCGGAGCATTTTGAAATTTCCTTTCGTTTACATCTGAAAAACGAGTAAAGACTTTATGAAAGGTGTTAAAAAGGTTGTACTAAAGACAGTGAAAGGACAGACATGCTGAGAATTAATCTATTTATCAAAATTTAGTTTAAATTTGTAAATATAAGTAAAATTTTGGCATAATTTTTAACTTAACCTAGAAACGTGCAATTGGTGTCAAAAGATGCAAAAAAATGCAAGAAAGCTGAAAATGTAAATTTCATGCATCATAATTCAGTCCAAAAGTCAGTATTTGCATAAAAAAAAATTCAAAAATGTTGGTTATTGTTGTTTAGTAATTTTCATTTGTTTTTCACGATTAATAAAAGTAATCTCCGGGCTCGAGGTAGCCAGTCTTCCATGTTTACCTGTAGCAGTAACATCGCTAGTTTGCTCCTAGAAAAACAATTGCTATCAATTAAAATCAACAAGTTAGTGAAAAGTTCATACTTATCCAGCCATCTTGGTGGTGAATTGTCGTAAATATCTATAGCTGTCAGAAGTTCGAAAAGTTACAATAATAGATGTGACAAAAGTTCGAAAAGTCATTCAGCAACATCAATACAAATTATTTTAAAAACAACAAATTGAAACTAGATTAAAGAGCATAAATAAAAATCGGCATCTAAGTGGCGAGACGTCATTTCAACGAGTGACGTCAGAACAGCTCGACTACGTGAAGCAGAATCAACAGTACAACGAGGTTACATGCAAATTATTGTAATCTTACCCCTATTTTTTGAGCTACTTTGACCGGGTTATACTGAAAAGTGATTTGCCAAGAAACTACTATTATCATAACCCAGGAAAAGACGTCCTTTTTGGAATACTTGATCAACGCGATATCCTTCGCTTATGGCTTATCGGACTGTTTGATTAAATCTGCTTCCAAATGAATGAATTTTTTTTGTATTTTGTTTTAAAGATACTAATTCCTTTGTTAAAAATAATGTTTACATTTTTAGGGTTAGTGTTATTTCTTTCTTCCGTGTTTTTTGTGACTGCAAAAACACAAAATCAACTTAGAATGAAAGAAATAACAAGTCATTTACATTTCTACAGGTAACAATTTCCCAGTTATTTGATATTTGACGACGAATTTCGAGAACTTACATAAATTGTGGTATTTTTATTGCAAACACACTGCAGAATCGTATACATAGGTTCTCAAGTAGGAGAAATGGAGAAAATTTGAATTTCATCTATTACTGAGCCATCTATCATATATCGAAAAAAATGTTTGTGACAAATCCTACGCACTTTTAGCCGTAGAATTCGAATCTGTAAAAAACGGGGGTTTCTATTTAAGATTTCAAAGTTACTTCTCTCTCTCTCTGTCTCTGTCTTCCTTCTCCTGCGGCATAATTAAATTTTGATTATTGAAATTTTTTTCGTAGCAAAAAAGCACCATATTGTAAATGCATGAAATTGAACTGAAACCAAAAAATACTAGAGATGTCTCCTGAAAACCATAGTTGCACATTCCATTTAAATATTTTAGTATAAAAGCGTAGTAAAAATAAAGTCAAACATCTCCATTACAAAGTATAATAAAACTTGAACATTTTTTTCTATTTTGTAACGTTTGGCTTTAACAATTTTTCGTATGTCGTTTATTTTTAGAAAAATTCGCAAAAAATTGTTTACTTCCTATAGGTATTATATTTTTATAAATGAATGTAATATAAAAATAAGTCACCAATTTTAGATGCATCTAGTAAAGAAAAACAAGTTAGTATTCTGCTGCCAAGCCAAGTATGTATATGTAAGCGAAGTGAACACACTTATAAATGTTACTTTTAATTTTCCTGTGTTTTTCTGCGACATTTTTTCAACATCAACAATTTGCTTATTTAAGAAGTTTTTATAAATGTCTATCTACAAACTTGTTAAAATAATTTAATAGATTTATTGAGATTTAAAATGTCAAAATTATTATACTGTATTTTAAAGGTATTAAGACATTTCAAATAAATTAAGAAAACTTTTCAAATGGAGTCACAACGTTCTTCCATACCAGAAGTATAGATGTGCAAAATAGGTATATTTAACACTGCAGCTGCTCTTAACTGCTGAAATGAGATTAGAATAAGTACGCTGTAAACATAAATTAGTTGTTGTTTATTAGGGTACATAAGCACAAACCGAGTAGGCAATGACCCGGATAAGTGTTAATTAGAATAGGGTAATAAAAGTAGGTACCTGGGGACAAGGATAAAACCGAAAACATTTCGAGGCACGAACCAGAAGTCTTGAAGCCTAGTTCCTGCTCGGTTGCGTCTCGTGTTACCAGCGAAATTGGTAGAATAAAGTTTTCCATGGTTCTTAGAGTTCTTCTCCTCACTTGAAGACCAAACCACTATAAATTGAAATTATGTGTACGGTGTAGGAATTTGAGGTATTAAAAGACGACATAAATGAATGGAGGAACTGAAACAAAAATAGAGTGGGAAATATACAGAGTGTTCCAATATTCCGTGTACATGGAGTTACCAAATTCTTCTGCAATCAAAATAAGTAGATTTAACTAAACTTACCTCTGTATTAAGTTGCTTCGTTTAACCACTAGGTGACATCAAAGTTGACAAAATTGTTCTTTGAACCGCCTTGTAAATTTTATTGAAATTTAGTACACAAATACTTCCATGTAGATGTCACTCTATGACATAGTAAACGAAGAAGCTAAATGAAGTAACCAGCTCAAGGACCCCGGTGTGTACAGTACTCCTCGCTCTTGCGGAAGGTCTACATAGGACAAACAGGAAGGCACATCTGCGCGAGGTTAAAGGAACACAAAAGATTTCAGAAATAACATCTGGGAAAAATCGGCAGTAGCAGAGCACAGGACGGACACGGGACACACAGTGGATCTGAGTGAAGCCAACATGGTGGTGAGAGAGAGAAGATTTTGGCCTCGACTATACAGAGAATTTCCATATTCCTGGCGTGGATGTGCCAGGTATATGGAAGAGAGTCCTCCTTGAAAGCAACCCATTGGAACGTCAACAACGCGTACGAGGTCACCCACCGTAACGTCATGGATCAGTGACCACATCAAATATAAATAGTGACAAGATTAATAGATCTCCAGTTTCAGAGTAACTTCTGAAGAAGAGACCGACGTGTCTCTCGAAATGACAGCCACGGAAGCCTACAAACAAAACTAAATGAAGTAACTTAAGATAGAGGTAAATTTAGTTAAATCTGTCTATTTTGACCGCAGGAAACTGTAATAAATCTATGTACACGGAATATTGGGACACCCTGTATCTAGAAAACAAATTTTCCACATTTGATTTAATCGTTTAAACCATAATATTGTCCCCGAAGCAATCGGACGTTTCCTTCGCAAACTTGACAAAACATTCCAGGTTCTTTACCTGCATTTCAACACCATATCGCCGCTAATCTGTTTCGAAAGGCGTATAATAACTTATTTAGAAGGCATTTATTACACCTAACAAGTTTTAAGCATAAGCAAGCGTAAATAATTACAAACATACACATTTCCAATAAAAAAAAGTAACCTGCTACTTAGCGCGCGCTCGATGAAAAAAAACATCCTCGTTCGTCCATATGAAAATGCAAATACTGGCTCATGTTTACCGCAATCACCAACAAGGTATTTTCATCGAATAGCTTTTTAAGCCGTTTAAGAAATGTGGAATATGTTTACTTGCAGAATAACAAATAATTATATTTGTTGTGCAAGTAATTATCGACCCACATATGCCTTTTATTAATATGTTCAGCGTACGGAGACACAAATATGTGTAATATTTTGCTTCAGTTGTACGCAATGATATTTTAAATTGGTCCAAAAACAGATACAATTTACGCAAATGAGTAATTTACGTTTGGAGTAAGATCTTTATATATTTCTACAAAGGACCCCGCACTGTCTTTCTGAAAATGTAGACTCGCTCAAATTGGCTGAAATTGTGGTAAATTGTTGTCAGTGAAGGAAAGATCGCTATAACCCGGTCAGTAGAGGCAAGATTGCTATGACTCAACCACTCAGGGCAAGATCGCTATGATCCAGACAGTCTACGCAAGCTCGCTATGACTCGGCCAGACATGGCAAGATCACTTCAATGCAACTGGCCGGATCATAGTGACCTTGCCTTCACTGGCCGGGCTATGGCCATCTTGCCTCGACTGGCTGGGTCATAAATATCTTGCCTTAACTTAATGGGGCTGCAAACAGTGATCTCCTATTTCGTAACTTGATCTGACATTCAAAACACCTTCAAGCTCTACTTCTAGGTCATAGTTAAGGTCAAACTTTCAACTAGAATCCTTCATTGTAAGCGCTTTTATTACTCATATCATAAATGCATATATAGATCAGTCTTATTTTCCTAAATCCTGGAAATGTGCAAGCTTCATTCCTATTCCTAAGATTAACAACCCAACAGAGCCTACTCATCTTCGATCGATCTCAATTTTACCCGCATTGAGTAAGATTCTTGAAAAAGTTATGGAAATGCAAATTACTGCATTTCTAAATGCCAATAATATCCTTCCTGAAAAACAACCTGGTTCTAGGCGTGGATATAGCTGTTCAACTGCTATTTCTGATTTAACATATGATATTTTTAGGTCAAGAGATAATAGTGAAGCTATGGTACTGGTCTTGTTGGATTATAGTAAAGCGCTTGACATTCTTAATCACGATATACACAATTTAATTTTTCATTATAGGTTTTAAAAATCCCGCATCATCGCTAATAACCTCATTTCTTTGTGATAGTAAGCAGCGAGTATCATTCGATAATAAGTTTTCACAACCTCTTGTCATGCTGTCTGGTGTACCACAAGGAAGTATATTAGGGCCGTTGCTGTATTCTGTCTACATTTTAAATGTTATTAAATCGCTGTTTTATTGTAAATATCGTATGTATGCGGATGATACACAACTTTACTATTCTTTTATTCCCTTTGAAGTAGTCCATGCTAACTTTAAGATTGATAATAATTTATCTGCGTCTAAAAATCATTTGTTGAAAATAAACCCAAAAAAACTGCTGCCTTGCTTTTCTATGGTAACAATATTAGAACTAATTTAGTGGACAGATTGATGATAAAAATTAATGATGATAATATAGAGTTTAAAGATGCGGCAAAAGATTTAGGTCTTGTTATTGATTATAATCTTAGATTTAAAGAGCATGTAACTAGTATTCTTGCGAAAGCGTATTGTGTGTTGAAAATAATATATTCGCACAGACACTATCTGAACAGAGATATAAAAAAAATGTTATCTGATTCTATCCATATTAGTCCAATTAACTAAGCCTTTAAATCGAAATTTTGTCAACTTGGCTGAATTTTTGATATGAGTTAGTTTAAGGTATATTATAACAATAAGTGAGAGTAATTTTTTGTTCAACCCCCGGCCAAGGGTGGAAAAAGATAAAACAAAGGGCTTTTTCAAGATAACTCAAAAAGGGTAAGAGCTAGAAAAAAAAGTTTTTCATGAAAGTTGTAAAGCAGACAATTCTACATAAAAATGGCCTCTTAACTTTTTCTTGTACTATTACAATTAACAGAGTTAGGGAGGCTAGAAGTTAAGGGAAGATTTCAGAAATTTAA
>NW_019416729.1:361837-414657 GCF_000390285.2 Anoplophora glabripennis
CCCCCACTTGACCCCCATTCCCATTTGAAAAAATTTAGGGGATAGCACCCCCACTTAGGGGGTTGAAGATTTTGGTATGCTTTTTGAGCCAAAAGTTGTCCCCCTCAGAAACAAATTTGACCTGTTTTTGGATTTTGCCGAAAAGTTCCTTACTACCCTGTAATGCCTTGCGGTACGTTTTCGATGGGCTACCCTGTATATTGAACATACCTTATCATCGCAAGCAAACGCTCTTTTAGTTATAATATAGTTTCATGTATTAATAAGCAAAACTGTTATCTGCACAATGATCCCATATTGTTAAATTATTATTATTATTATAACTTTTTCTTACTGTTCATCCCTTTCTACAAAATTTTCTATTTTATTGTTATTTTTCTCCATGTTTCTATTCTCTTTTTCTTACCTTTCACCATTACCATACATGCACGTATATTTTGTTTATTTCAGCCGTCTTAAAAGTATCTGATATTTTAGAATTGTATAGGTTTTAAATTTATAAAACGTGCTATTACATTCTATAAGCAATTTTCACAATTAAACTGTCGTTTAATAAATGCTACACAACGTTGTGCAAATATTACTCAAAGGCGTTTTCTCGGTGCAGAATAACAAATAATTACATTTGTTTTGCACGTAATTATCGACCCACATATGCGTTTTGTTAATATGTTCGCCGTACGTTGCGCAAACCGTTTTATTACCCTGGCAATGGGAATGGGAGAAAACGGGTCAAAGACAAAGGAAACTGTCAGCGAATTGTCATCGTCATACGCGAGATTAACCGGCAGTTACGGCAGACGTGCCTGTCATCGTCGCAACAAATTTAGGGCCGTTGAGACAGGCCCGCAAAGTGGAAGAGTGTAATGCGACTACAAATGTAACGGGAGGGGCCCAAGACACGCTCAGGAATGTGACGTTGTTATAGAGAATGAGAAATGGGAGAAAATCGTGTACTGGAAAAAAGGGAAATGTTGTTCTAGTGCATGTTTTGTACCACGCTCAAGGGCCAGAAAATAGGAACATATTTAACACGTTAAAATATAACTGTTTAATATTTATTTTCGAAAATATTTTTCATGACACAAACGTTTTAGGGATTGTTTAAATCTATTACAATAAAGAAGAATTAACTATACAGAATCAATTAAAGAGTCATTACCAAACAAAGTTGCTTTCTCTTTATTGGAACACCCTGCATATTATCCCGTATTTCAATTCACTTCGAAATTCTAAAGAAAATTCATATAGCACATCATGTACCTAAACTTAACCGTTTTCGAGATATCGAAGTTTATAGCCCATCAAGTTACCTTTGAAAGTTTCTAGCTCCATAACAACGCTGCGCCGCGTCGTTCTTTTGTCTAATAGCGATTATCTTGACATATAACATATATCAAAAAACATTTAGTATGAATAATTTTCTCGCAAAAATTGCATGTTTAAGTGATACCGAGCGTATTGAAGTTTTAATGATCATAGGATATGATGTGGTGATAGAAGACGAAGTTGTGACGAAGTAGTGGATATTTTTCAAGAATTGCATCCCGATCGGGAACCTATTTCTAAATCAACCGTTTCAAAAACATTGTAGGGTTTTCATGAAACTGGAGGTGTTACAGATCAAGGAAAAAGTAGAAGACCAGTAAGCGTTACAAATGAAGAAAATTCTTTGAATGTCATGTTAGATTGTGTAGAAAATCCAATAAATTCGACACAACAGATCATTTAAATCATAATATGAGTCGATATTCCATTCAAAAAATTTGCAAACGGGAAAATGTAATCTACAAAAATAGGCCGCAAAATATCGAATAGTTTTAGTAAAGGATAATGTTTGAAATTTTCACTATTCCTCCTAACAGCCCTTTAGATTCACTACAAAAATTTGTTCAGCGAATTCATCACTGTCAGGAGGTAAATGGTGAACACATTGAGCACCTTAATCATCCCTGATATATATTATGCCTTTTTATTTTCTGTAATAAAATTAAATCATATCCATATCCTCCACCTTGTATTATTTTCAAAATAAATATGCCAAATTAACTTTGGTTTGACTTAAAACTTAGGTATATTCAGTGTCAAATCCGACATCCTGGAAAGTTATCGGGAGGGTCAGCCTCTTTTTGGGACACCCTGAATAATTCAACTAGACGTTTTTAAGAAAAGTTTTAGACAAAAGACATGTACTTCTGAGGTTCAAGGTTTAGAGAGATTGATTTGATTTTCAAGTTAGTTGACCCGACTTGTAGTCCTTTAAGAATACTTTGTTTTTTTTTAATCAAGTATAATAATAACAAACAGAAAAAATGTATTTATAATCCTAAATCCCTATTTTTTATTATAATTTTATTATATANCCAAAAGTTGTCCCCCTCAGAAACAAATTTGACCTGTTTTTGGATTTTGCCGAAAAGTTCCTTACTACCCTGTAATGCCTTGCGGTACGTTTTCGATGGGCTACCCTGTATATTGAACATACCTTATCATCGCAAGCAAACGCTCTTTTAGTTATAATATAGTTTCATGTATTAATAAGCAAAACTGTTATCTGCACAATGATCCCATATTGTTAAATTATTATTATTATTATAACTTTTTCTTACTGTTCATCCCTTTCTACAAAATTTTCTATTTTATTGTTATTTTTCTCCATGTTTCTATTCTCTTTTTCTTACCTTTCACCATTACCATACATGCACGTATATTTTGTTTATTTCAGCCGTCTTAAAAGTATCTGATATTTTAGAATTGTATAGGTTTTAAATTTATAAAACGTGCTATTACATTCTATAAGCAATTTTCACAATTAAACTGTCGTTTAATAAATGCTACACAACGTTGTGCAAATATTACTCAAAGGCGTTTTCTCGGTGCAGAATAACAAATAATTACATTTGTTTTGCACGTAATTATCGACCCACATATGCGTTTTGTTAATATGTTCGCCGTACGTTGCGCAAACCGTTTTATTACCCTGGCAATGGGAATGGGAGAAAACGGGTCAAAGACAAAGGAAACTGTCAGCGAATTGTCATCGTCATACGCGAGATTAACCGGCAGTTACGGCAGACGTGCCTGTCATCGTCGCAACAAATTTAGGGCCGTTGAGACAGGCCCGCAAAGTGGAAGAGTGTAATGCGACTACAAATGTAACGGGAGGGGCCCAAGACACGCTCAGGAATGTGACGTTGTTATAGAGAATGAGAAATGGGAGAAAATCGTGTACTGGAAAAAAGGGAAATGTTGTTCTAGTGCATGTTTTGTACCACGCTCAAGGGCCAGAAAATAGGAACATATTTAACACGTTAAAATATAACTGTTTAATATTTATTTTCGAAAATATTTTTGTGATATGTATGGAAATGGTCGATTATCTCCAGATAGCTAAGATAGCTATCTAAAAGTCATAAACGTTTTAGGGTTTTTTAATCTATTGCAATAAAGAAAAATTAAATATACAGAACCAAAGTCATGGCGAAACAAAGTTGCTTTCTTTAACGTAACACCCTGTATATCATTCCATATTTCAATTGTTCTCGAAACTCAAAACAAAGTTCACATAGCGCATCATGTACCTAAACTTACAGTGCAATTAAATAAGCCTTTAAATCGAAATGTTGGTCAACTTGCCTGAATTTTTGATATGAGTTAGTTTGAGGTATATTATAACAACAAGTGACAGTAATTTTTTGTTCAAACCCCGGCCAAGGGTGAAAAAAGATAAAACAAAGGGGTTTTTCAAGATAACTCAAAACGAGTAAGGGCTAGAAAAAAAAGTTGTCGTATAAAAGTTGTAAAGCATATAATTCTACATAAAAATGGCCGCTTAACTTTTTCTTGTATTATTAAAATTAACAAAGTTAGGGAGGCTAGAAGTTAAGGGAAGATTTCAGAAATTTAAAAAAAATCATGAGCAGAAAAATGAATGAATTTTGTAATTTTTTTCGATCTACTCTAAAAAATTTAACCTTTCATTTCAGAGAAATAGATATATTTTTTAATTTTTAATAAGAAAGTTATAACAATTTCAAAT
Organism: Anoplophora glabripennis; assembly: GCF_000390285.2. Lineage (NCBI taxonomy): Eukaryota > Metazoa > Arthropoda > Insecta > Coleoptera > Cerambycidae > Anoplophora > Anoplophora glabripennis. The sequence goes on from NW_019416729.1 coordinate 365,877, forward strand.
TTGTTGTTTATCCCCCTAAACAGGGATTTTAACGAAAACCTCGAAACAGGTCAATTTAATTTTGTCAATTTGTTAACATAAATCATATTTTTAATTCTTTTCTGAAATAAAAAATAAGGGTAGCAACCCCAAAACACGGAATCACTTGCGAAATATTTGTTTTTTATCATAAGTAATTTCCATTTTGTTTCATTTCAAAATATTGATTAGAACCCCAGAAATTTTGAAATTACTGTTTTGGGGGGCGAACTTTGAGGGTGTATTTCACCCCGTAAATATGTTTTTCAGCCGATAAAAAAAATACGTGTCTCTTTACATTTTTTAGAGTAGATTGAAAAAAAATACAAAATTCATTCGTTTTTCTGCTTAAGATTTTTTTAAATTTCTGAAATCTTCCCTTGACTTCTAGCCTCCCTAACTCTGTTAATTTTTAATAGTACAAGAAAAAGTCAAGATGCCATTTTTATGTAGAATTGTATGCTTTACAACGTTTATAAGAAACTTTTTTTCTAGCCCTTGCCCCTTTTGAGTTATCTTGAAAAACACCTCTGTTTTATCTTTTTTCACCCTTGGCCGGAGGTTGAACAAAATATTACTGTCACTTATTGTTATATTATACCTCAAACTAACTCATATCAAAAATTCAGGAAAGTTGACCAAAATTTCGCTTTGAAAGCTTATTTAATTGAACTACTAACCGTTTTCGAGATGTCGAAAATCATTTTCTTATAAATTCTACAAAAATATTTTAGTCCATTAAGTTTATAATCCATCAAGTTACATTTGAAAGTTTCTAGCTTCACAACAACGCCGCGTTGTTCTTTTGTCTAATAGCGATTATATTGACAACACATCAAAAATACCTAGGTATTGTCACGTTTAAGTGAACCGAGCGTATTGAAGTTTTAATGATCATAGGATATGGTGATAGAAGACGAAATTGTGACGAAGTAGTGGATATTTTTCATGAATTGCATCCAGATCGGGAACTTATTTCTAAATCAACCGTTTCAAAAACATTGCAGCATTTTCATGAAACTGGAGGTATTAAAGGTCGACGAAAAAGTGCAAGATTAGTAAGCGTTACAAATAAAGAAAAAGATGTGGTGGAAAATCCAATAAATTCGATACAACAGATGGCTTTAAATCATAACATGAGTCGATATTCCACTATTCCTCGCAACACCTTTTTAGATTCACTACAAAATTTTGTTCAGCAAATTCATCACTGTCAGGAGGTACATGGTGAACACATTGAGCACCTTATAACATACAGTTCCATAGATAATAAATTGTTGTTTATTGAACCTTGTTTTCTCTATTTTTTTTATTCTGGCATAACTATTGTTTCCATAAAATTTAAAATATCCAGGATATTCATTACAAAATGCATTTTTTTTTCTGTAATAAAATTAAATCACATTCATATCCTTCACGTTGTATTATTTTCAAAATAAATATACCAAATTAAATTTGGTTTGACTAAAAACTTATAATCAGTGTCAAATACAACATTCTGAAAAGTTATCGATACCCTGAATAATTCAACTAGACGTTTTCAAAAAAAGTTTGAGACAATTGACACTTACTTCTGAGGTTCAAGGTTTAAAGAGATTGATTTGATTTTCAAGCTAATTGACCTGACTTGTAGTCCTTTAAGACTACTTAGTTTTTTTTTTTTATTTATATTAATAACAAACAGCAGAGAGACTTATAAGAAAAATGTATTTGCAAAACTAAATCCGTATTTTTTATTATAATTTTATTATATAAAAATATTATAGATAACATAACATGTTTATTATGAATAGGATTATAAATTAAATTGTCATATTAACTTTATAACAAATATAAATATCTGACTGCACCATTCTCCTTTACTAAATTAAGACAAATACAGTAAATTACAAAAATAATTAAAACGTCAGTAATGGATATAAGATATAAGTATTGAAAGAAGTTTCTTTTCAACGACAGATACTGACAAAATCAGTATAGACTTGATCTGCCAGTGTCTAATTTCTCTCGACATACAGTCTTATTTTTCACCCTGTACATACTGTATCCATCTACTATTTTTTTTATTTTTTCATTTTTTAACCTTACCTTTTGGTTTCTTCTCCAGTTCCCGTTATTTTCCTTATGTTTGTTTCTACATCAAAAAAATTAATATGGAAATCGTTTCTATCTACAAAGCAATACTGAATTTTGATCAATGTTGGTATACGTGTGTGATACCTCACATGTCAATGTGATTTTAAAAAAACCGGCCTTTAATTCTCGCCAACTGTTTTGAAACCGGAAATTGGGATATTTTCGGAAATGTAAACAGAAAGTGCCGTGATATATTGTCTTATATTTATCTACTTCTATTTCGAGGTCTTTTACTGTAGTCAGGTTCTCTAAAAAAAAAACTCTGGTTGATTTTTCAATGAATATCATATATATGTATTTCTACAGCATTCAAAAGTTAAGTAATACATACACGCTTGTTACAATTATATTATTTTGATGGAGAAGACCGTAAAGTATGCAACGTAATTTTAAGGAATTTTTACGGGTGACTATAGTCCACATATATAGTCCAGTCGGATTACATAAAAAACGCTGAAAACTTAAAAATAGTAGATATTTTATTGCTGTTTATGACGGTGAAAGGTGTGTAGAGTGATAATATCAAAAAATTTACTCGAAAGAAGCGACGCTAAGTTGGCAAATTGGCAATAAGTGGCAAAATTACGTGTTTTTTTCACTTTCTTTACTGCTCATGAAAATCTAGACTACCTATCGGAAAATTAGTTATTGTATGTAGTACAATTTAAGGTACCTAAAGTCATATTTCACCATTGTACTCGTCTCGACGATATACTTAAAGTCAAAAAAAAAATCATCAAAATTGACCGAGCAGTTCTCGAGAGCTGAACTAAAATTGTTGAAGTAAAAAAATTTCGTGTTCATTAGCGTTAACTTTTACTACTGTTAGCGCGTTTACTACATGAACTATCAATGTAAAACGTTTTGAAAATAAAAGTTTAACCCTTTCTTTAATTGTCTCTAAAATCCCGGTCCGATACGTCCAATATAGTCCAATTAAATGGGTCTTTAAATCGCAGTTTGGTCAACTTGCCTGAATTGTTGATATAAGTTAGTTTGAGGTATATAACAACAATAAGTGACAGTAATTTTTTTTGCATCGTCTGGTGTTCTGCAACGTGATTGCAACATCTCCGAGAGGTGTCTCTCCTGGACAAAGCGGTGAGTTGCTATGCTGTAAATTATCACATTGCTTATATTTTTTCCATAAACTATTATCATAAAATTTAGGCCATATATAAGTCAATTTTTCTCCGAGTTTATAATTACGCTACAATCAGATTTTCTCAGTTTATGTTTTCAAGGTTAATATTTAAGTAGTAATTTTTTTGTGAAAGTAAACACCGATTTTAATTTCTCAATTCCGAATTTTATTTCTCTTCTCCGAAAAATAATAATTTTCACCTGATAAACATAATTTATTGGGCACTTTTCGGCTTATTTTTAAACTCGCTCTTTGATTTAAACCTTGCCTAATACATCGGAAATTGCTGAAACACTTAACACCCAATTTTTTGTTCCTGATAACCGGTGCAAAAACCTGTAATAGTAACTTGATTTATGCCACTGTTTCGTGCAAGGTCTATAAATAGGACCACCATTTGGCAGTACAGGTAAGTTCCAACAGATAAATTGTATCCTAGATTAAATTGTGTCAAGCGAAATCTTTACAATATGTTGGAATGGAATTATTTATAAAAGACGTTCTAACAAATTGTTCCAACACCTTTAATGAGAATGATTTATAGCTAGACCGATGTTTCTTTTTGGGTTATAAAAACACAGTTCTAAAAATTTATATTACTCCTTGTTTATTTATGTGTTGTTTAGAAAACGCGGATCGAAATAGTTAATAAAAATAAGCAGTTATTAAAATTATTGCAACCAAAAATGCAATTTGTGTCTTAAATGCTAAATTTTATGTATCTGTTTACGATTTGTTGAGATGTGTAATAGCGAAAAAGGAAAAAGAGTTGCCTTTAGTTTTTAAGCGGTCACCGTTTTGTAAATTTTGATTCAATTTATTATTTTTTGGTCTAAATATCTACATATATACTAATGTTAATAGCATTATTGAGATCTTCCTTCGTTTTTCTTACTTGTTTTTATCAGATACTGTCAGTAGATATAAATACGTAATTAATTAACTACAGTAAATATTCAGATACCATAAGTGCATATTCATTTTTTTTGCATAGAACTGCTTTTAAATTATTTGAAATCTTAAAAACAAATGAAATGAAATGAAATTATACAGGGTGTTTCATAAGAACCGACACAGAGCAGGGACATGTACGAGAACCCAAAATATGGCGATTTAACGCAACTTATACTTTTATATTAAGCTGCACCCTTCAGAAGTTATAGGCCTTGAAAGTGAGGTTTCAAATTTCGANAATGAATATCATATATATGTATTTCTACAGCATTCAAAAGTTAAGTAATACATACACGCTTGTTACAATAATATTATTTTGATGGAGAAGACCGTGAAGTATGCAACGTATTTTAAGGAATTACCTTACCTTAACATCGTCCTTCGACAAAAAATAAATTTGAGTAGCTTTTTTATCCAAATTTTTGACTTCACCTCATATAGATGTCATACGGGTGACTATATAGTCAATATATATATAGTCCAATGGAATTACATCCAAAACCCTGAAAACGGTGAAAGGAGTATAGAGTGATAATATCAAAAAATTAACTTGAAAGAAGTGACACTAAGTTGGCAAATTGGGAATAAGTGGCAATATTACGTGTTTTTTCACTTTTTTTACTGCCCATGAAGTCTAGACTACCTATCGGAAAATTAGTTATAGTGTGTAGTAGGCAATTAAATTACCTACAATTTAAGGTACCTAAAGTCATATTTCACCATTTTACTCGTCTCGACGATATACTTAAAGTAAAAAAAAATTGACCAAGCGGTTCTCGTGAACTGAACTTAAAATGTTCAAGTAAAAAATTTCGTGTTTACGGGCATTAGCAAACTGGGCGTTCGTTAACGTTAACTTTTACTGCTGCTAGCGTGTTTATTACATGAACTATAAATGTAAAACGTTTTGAAAGTAAAAGTTAAACCTTTTCTTTAATTGTCTCTAAAATTCCAGTACGATACGTCCAATAATTTTTTATATAAGTTAGTTTGAGGTATATAATAATAATAAGTGACAGTAATTTTTTTTCAACTCCCGACGAGGGGTGAAGAAAGATAAAATAAAGGGGTTTTTGAAGATAACTCAAAAGGGGTAAAAGCTAAAAAAAAAGTTTGTTATAAAAGTTGTAGAGGATAAAATTCTACATAAAAATGGTGGATTGATTTCTTGTACTATTATAATTAACAAAGTTAGGGAGACTAGAAATTAGGGGATGATTTCAGAAATTTAAAAAATCATAACACGCAGAAAATGAATTAATTTTATAATTTTTTTTCAATCTACTCTAAAAAATGTAAACTTTCTTTTCAGAGAAATAGATGTTTTTTAGTTTTGAATAAAAAAGTTATAACAGTTTCAATTTTTAATCGTTAATTTTTATGGTTTAACACTAAAAGCATTTTTTTCTATGCCATTCAATGATTGATTATTTAAAATAATAAAAAGTTGCTTTCGAAATTTTGTTTTACGACAAAGATAAAAATCACGTCCGCTTTGTGAAATTGTTATAACTTCTTTATTAAAAATTAAAAAATATATCTATTTCTCTGAAAAGATAGTTTACATTTTTTAGAGTAGATTGAAAAAAATTTATACAACTTTTATAAGAAACAATTTTTTCTAGCTCTTCCCCCTTTTGAGTTATCTTGAAAAAACCCTTTATTTTATTTTTTTTTCACCACTGGCCGGGGTTGTATCGTCTGGTCGTCTACAACGTGATTGAAACATCTCCGAGACCTGTCTGTCCTGGACAAAGCGGTGAGTTGCTATGCTGTAAATTATCACATTGCTTATATTTTTTCCATAAACTATTATCATAAAATTTAGGCCATATAGTCAGTCAATTTTTCTCCGAGTTTATAATTACGCTACAATCAGATTTTCTCAGTATATGTTTTCAAGGTTAATATTTAAGTAGTAATTTTTTTGTGAAAGTAAACACCGATTTTAATTTCTCAATTCCGAATTTTATTTCTCTTCTCCGAAAAATAATAATTTTCACCTGATAAACATAATTTATTGGGCACTTTTCGGCTTATTTTTAAACTCGCTCTTTGATTTAAACCTTGCCTAATACATCGGAAATTGCTGAAACACTTAACACCCAATTTTTTGTTCCTGATAACCGGTGCAAAAACCTGTAATAGTAACTTGATTTATGCCACTGTTTCGTGCAAGGTCTATAAATAGGACCACCATTTGGCAGTACAGGTAAGTTCCAACAGATAAATTGTATCCTAGATTAAATTGTGTCAAGCGAAATCTTTACAATATGTTGGAATGGAATTATTTATAAAAGACGTTCTAACAAATTGTTCCAACACCTTTAATGAGAATGATTTATAGCTAGACCGATGTTTCTTTTTGGGTTATAAAAACACAGTTCTAAAAATTTATATTACTCCTTGTTTATTTATGTGTTGTTTAGAAAACGCAGATCGAAATAGTTAATAAAAATAAGCAGTTATTAAAATTATTGCAACCAAAAATGCAATTTGTGTCTTAAATGCTAAATTTTATGTATCTGTTTACGATTTGTTGAGATGTGTAATAGCGAAAAAGGAAAAAGAGTTGCCTTTAGTTTTTAAGCGGTCACCGTTTTGTAAATTTTGATTCAATTTATTATTTTTTGGTCTAAATATCTACATATATACTAATGTTAATAGCATTATTGAGATCTTCCTTCGTTTTTCTTACTTGTTTTTATCAGATACTGTCAGTAGATATAAATACGTAATTAATTAACTACAGTAAATATTCAGATACCATAAGTGCATATTCATTTTTTTTGCATAGAACTGCTTTTAAATGATTTGAAATCTTAAAAACAAATGAAATGAAATGAAATTATACAGGGTGTTTCATAAGAACCGACACAGAGCAGGGACATGTACGAGAACCCAAAATATGGCGATTTAACGCAACTTATACTTTTATATTAAGCTGCACCCTTCAGAAGTTATAGGCCTTGAAAGTGAGGTTTCAAATTTCGAAAAAAAATCTCAGTTATACTTGAACTTAGAAAAAAACAAGTTTGGTACACGGTGTGAGTGTACCAAGATCATCGACAGTAAGTAGAGTTCAATTGAAGCATCTTAAAGGATTGATAAGGGGTGATGCACCATTAAAATGTGACAGAATTAATCCATTGGCAGACTTAAAAAATTGTTACTTTATTTCATGGTGAATTTAATTCTAAATCTTTGCCTACTCTTGTTAGTTTTCAAAAAACTATGTCATTTTCAACAAAATCACGAATAACTAATATGTAATACGTATTGTAGCTATTATTTAAAATCATAGGAAATTCAAAAGTTGGCTATGAATTTAAACATCAAACTTGACGATCAGGAAAAAAGTCATTTAATTTTAGTAATTATTGTTTGCGTGAAGGAAACTTCGGACGAAGTATTGAAGAATATCGGAGATTTCCAAATTGTGTAACCCCCCATTGAGGAACGTTTTCCAATGTTGCAAGACGGGCTCGAGAAACAGGCAAGTTTTTCAGTAACACAAACTGATAATATCGCAATCTTCTGTGTAGTGATCAGACGTAATCATAACATATCTAAAAAGTGCAAGAATTGTTACTCGCGCCATTATTCCATGGCTAGAAATTGGCCTCAATGATTTGGGATCGAGGGGGATTATTCCTTTTTATCCTGCCTCATCTCGTGTAGGCCTGGACAGCCTTCGTAGGTGGGCCCCATCCGTCGTCTACCCCGACCGCAATTGCGGCGCTTTGTGGGACCTCCTTTTGTCCTGGCTGGGCCCCGCCGGCTAGGGCCCTTTCTTCTGACGCTGTTCTTGCTTCGCCGGCTCGACTGTGTAAACCCCGGGGGTGGTGTCATGTTTATGGTTGGGTACGGTAGTGCGGCTATGCAGCCTGGGATGCGCTTTGCTAAGGTGGCCCTTAGGCTAGCGCCGGAATTGTTACTGAATTATTTGATTAAACGACTGACCTTCAGAGGTTTACTTTACATAACTACCATGCGTATTTCAATGTAAACCCTCATTCAGTAACTCCTCGACATTTTCAACGCGAATTTAAAATAAATGTTTGGTTAGGTGTTATTGATTGCCATTTAATCGGTCCAGTTATTTTACCGAATCGACTAATTGGTCAAACTTATTTAGAATTTCTTCAAAACACTCCCGGATTTACTTGACGAGGTGCCACTACAACTCAGATTGGTACATGGTTTAAACATGATGGAGCATCACAAATTCTTTTAATGTTCCCCATTTGGAGATTTGCCAGGAGAAAGTGTTCTTTGTTTTCAATATCACCAAATAAGGCTGGAATGAAACAAACGGATTTCAAAAATTTCGTTTTTTTTTCAAATATTTCGCTTTGATGTTTAGAAGCATAATGTTGGTCTCCCGATTACATAATTTTGCCTCCATTTATGCTAGTTCGTATCTCTTATCGTTTTCGAGATCCCTGTAGTGAGAAGTGAATTTGTAACAGCCTATATATATGTTATTTGAATTTTTGTATTTATCTGCTTTTTTCAATGTGAGGTTTTTGGTTGGGCAAAACTATATCTTCAATAACAACCGTTGACTGCTGCTTTTAGCGCAAGGGTTTCAATAATCTTTTTTTTCACAGGTGCAAAATACCCAATAAATAAGAAAAATTGTTTTAAGCTAATTTAAATAAATTAAAAAAAAATTTTCTTAGAAAAATCCTATCGAATGAAGTTAAACATTGGTCTTTGATACCAAAAATCTAGAAACGCATAAAAATAAAACGCCAAACTACTAGTTTTTTTGTTGTTGTTAGTATACTTACACACCGGGGCACCCTGTATGAGTTATTTTGCGCCAATTGCAGCTGATTGCTCTCTGATTAATTATTAAATTAATTAAAATTCAAACTCACAGGACTATTTACACTAATAGATATTTTTGCCCTTCTTTTGATTCATTAAAATACTTTTATATTTTATTATTTTCCATCAATTTTATGTTAGTACAACACATTAATGCTTCTGAAAAGCATGTAAAGTTAAAGAATTGGATAGCCTGTGTAAAATTTTAAAGGAAAATTCCGTTCCATATGCTCAACATCATTTTACGGATAAATCAAAAGATGGGTGAAATTAACACATTGTTTCCGCGTTCAATTAGCTTCTGTGCTCACGCATGCAACTCCACTTCAAAATTATCCTCTAATACACCATAAATCCGTCAATATTATGTAAGCCGACTATTTTAAGCCCTCATTTATTTTTACACTTTTTACATATGTTGAAGCGTGCAACCGACCTTAAACAACAAATCAATGTCAGAACGAATTTGTATACAAGACAGTAAATCTATTATTATGTTTGGATGTGGCGGAACGAATGCCCGGGTAAGTTTAACAGAAGCGCAAAAAAATTGAAAATTATAAATTATAGAAATGAAAGATCCTCTATCTTGTCTTTCGTTACGGTGGGGTTTTAACGTAAACTGTAACTAGCGAGGAACTGTGGTTTATTTCTTTAATAGTAACGTGAAAAATTGGTTAATTAGATTTGTATAGATGGCCTCCACGTGGAGGCTTACTCTTTTACCAATTTATAACCCCCTTCCCCTTAATATATAGGGTGTAACTTTAAGGAGGATCAGTTTATTAGGAGTAATATAACATGTTCCCCAGAATTATCTGAAGTAATAAATATTCCAGTTATTAATCTAAAACAGCGGCAACAAAATTAAACCGCGAATGATACGCACGAAATGAACACTATTTTACGTTGCAATACGATTCTGTGTTAAAACGCATTTTTGACGGGGTTGCGCTATTCGATCCGTTTCGTCGACCAATAGTTTCGTAGCCACGTGCTTGATCATTGTTTACATTATCAGAATGCAAGTTTACTTTACACCTGAATTATATGATATGACGGATATAGCATTTCTCGGCCAGACCTTCCTATTCTGGTCCGGTTCGATCCCTGGCGTCGGCCCATCGGCACAGGCAATTTCGATGGATAATGGGTGTTTGTCTGCGTTTTTTTCAAGTGTAGCCCCCTTCCGCACAGCCTTTGGCTTTGGATTTGGGGGTTGTCTCATTTCTGTGGTGTGTTTTCTATTACAGCAGGGTAGTAGATGGGCAAAAAACAAATGGTCAAATGGACAGCAGTGGAGAAAATGTTGAGTACATGGCGACAAAAAAAAATATGTTTATTTTTTAGATCAGACCCATTAACAGTGAACTATATATATATACCATCGATATTATTAATTACATGAATATATAACAACCATGAAATGTGTAAAATTTTAAGTAGTCGTAATAGCCCAATATGGTTTTATAATAGGTATGTTAATAAAATCTTGATAATTAAATTTATCTCATTTTGCTGTATCGATATAAAATCGGAGCCATAGAAGCCGAGAAATTGAACGCCAAAGCACGCGCGTGCGATTTTAATTTCTATAATTCATCCCCTCCCCCGATTTTGCGGCTCATATGGTCGGCTTGGCGATATTCATTGAATTCTTCTTGAAAAAAACTACCAAATTCAATTTTTGTTGTTACATTATTATTGACTTTGACACTCGATATCTCGGAACTTATATTTGAATGTTCTTTTTTTCAGGTTAAGTGCCTTTCCGAGAACTTTTTTTAGTACTTTGATATATTTTCGAACCCGCAAAACCGCTCCACGAAAGTAGGTATTTGTTTATAAAGCCAAAATTTTTAGAACTTTTAAAATTGCTAAAAAAAGTTAAAAAAAAAGAAAATTGATAGGTACTATAACTATTCTACATGATAGTAAAGGGTATGTGTAAAATAATCAGCGCCAATTAAAATGCCTAACATTAATAATAACGATATTTCACGCTGAAATTTTGTAACAAATGGTCTCATGCCAAACTATCAGACCGATTTGGATCGGGTTTTGTGATTTCGTTTTGTAACACTTTAAAATAGGTACTTACATCTACATTTATAGTAGAATTGGACAATTTCTTACCTAACAGCTGAACGCTTCAAATTTACCTCGATTTTCATCATTTTATCAAAACAATTATGTCTTGTAGCAAATTTCATAACGAACAATTTCATCAGTAATGATTTTTTCTGTATACTGCATATTTACAAAGTTACATTGGAAAATGTGAGAAAAAACAAGTCAGATTTGAGAATTTTTGCGGTTTTTAATTTTTTCTGCAAATAACACATTTTTTTCCTGACGCAAACATATTTTCATTGTACATATTATTTTCGAACGATTTTTACTAATATCTAATCTACGTCAAACGACAGCCGTATCTCGAAGATTTTGAGCTAAATTCTCTTGGTAAATATGAACAATACTGAACAATACTGACTCTATTCTGATTTTAACCTAGATGACTGATTCCGTATGTATTTTTGAATGCTGAATACGAATCTGATGTCCAAACTGGGCGGACTGCCCTTTTTAGGACAAAAAAGGGCGAAAAGAGACAAAACACTTATATTGAAAAAGAAGTGTAAGGTGTGGAATATTTACCCGACGTCAATAAAGGGCTCTCTGCAAGAAGGGCAAATTCTATTGAATCTCAAGCGTGTAGTGTTTTTCAAGAATTACCTAACCTGACCTAACTAGTGCCAACCTACTCATTCTTACCACTTACTTTTTTTTATTCAAAATTTTACAAAGCTGAGGTGTATGGCTAAAAACTATTGTGTTTATATGTATATTTTCGCCATTACACCTTCGTTTTTGCAACAATCGAAAATATTTAGCAGACGAATAAAATCGTCTAGGATTAACGAGGATTAAGGAAAACTTGGCATTTGTTATATTAACTTGATGTTAGCTTCAATAAAATTTCTTCAGTTTACGCTTGTTGAGACTATTATAATCACGGTTTGTTTTGTGGCTCAGTGTTTTGGTAGGTTGACAGAAAAATACATCGAGATGATTATGTTGACCAATTGCTATTGGAAACTTAAAATCTCCATATTTTGAAAACATAGAGGCTTAGGTGGAAAATGCCAAAACATGAGTAATCAAACTATAATTAGCAATAACTCACTAATTTAATGAAACATCGTAGACTAAACTATGCTTTTTGGAAATCAAGGAAAAATATTAGAACTTGTACTCAATTATATGTTTAAGTTTTTTCGATAAAGAGAAACTAAAAATAGAAGGAGGGTGCTACTGCGCCTTATATAAATTTCAATTTGTTGCAGAAAATCAAAAGCAAGGCTGACACCAGGAACTTTGATACAAAATGAAAGGCTTAACGTATCAAGACTGAATTCAGTGGTTAAAATCAAGTTCAAGAACTGCACCAAACCTACAAGTCTTCAACAGAACAGAACTGTAGGTTTTTATAAACGTCTTCATTTATGAATAGTGAAAAGTTTTTTGCAATGTATGAGCTTTAAGTTTTTGAACGCATCGTGGAAATGTGGGATTTTGATACACATAAAAATAAAATTATTGACCAATACACAACGCCATATGTAAAATATACTGGTCTCTGGTTCAATGACCGTCATTAGGTGCATCACAATTTTTGTTAAAAGCTGATGCTGGCTTCCGTCTTTATCTTTGTTGGACGCCGGACGCCGCACGTAGCCTCCGTCTATTTAAATTGTAAACAACAACAGTTTGTGTTTCATAACATATGTCCTACCTACCGAAATAAATGGAATATAGCACATGGACTGGACACAACATTCTTAAATTCCTGATTTTTATATAAATTCAAATAATCTGTCAGAAATAAATACAATGTAGGAATCATTATTTATTACAATGGGGTGGGGCCACCGTTTTAGATATTATCATAAAATAAAATAATGTTGCAAAAAACTTGAAGCGTATTTTTATATCGTTATTTAAATGATAACTAAGAAAGATGTAAAAGTAAAACGAACTTGGCGGATAGCTATGGCGTAGTAGACTATGCCTTGACTGCGCCATCTGTTAATGGGAAGCTCAATTAAAATCTCATACCACTGTTCTTCTTTTATTTAGTAATAGAGTTACACAAATAAGAAGTTTTCTGTAATTGCATGGGTATAGTCTAATACCTCATAAGTCGATAACAGTGGCGTATGATTTGTAAAGGAAAAGAGAGTTTGTCTCATTACCGACAGTTTTAGGGCAAATAATATATTTCTTTACTTATACATGGTGGTCCCGAGGTAATGGGCTAAAATTCATGAGTAGATTCCTCAAGCAAAAATAATGCGAAATAGCCGAACTTACCTTAGTCCAAAAGTTGGTAGTTAAAGAGATACAGGGTGTTAAATGTAAAATATGATTTCAGTTTTTTTTCATTTATTCCTTAACAAATGCAAATATCCTCACAAAATTTTGGGGTTTGGAGTTATTTGGGTAGAGGAATTGAAATCTGTTCACATTTTGGTTAAAGTTCATAGAGGGCGCTAGCTGCAGTAGATTGAATGTGTTAAAAACGTCATAACTTCTTGTACTTTAAGGTATCTCATCTTTGGTATCAAATTGTTATTTTCCAACTTTTTTTACACAAAAAAGGTATACTTTATGAAAGTAGTTATCTCGCACCGTTTTCGAGATATTTAGCTTTGAAGCTTCCATTAAATTACAATTAAGTACCTATACAGGTATTATTAATTTAGCGGCAAAGTTTCTTAAGTAGGATTTGGACGAAAATCAAATAATTGACGTTTTCCACTTGTTTTATTGCTGTCATTTGTATGCTAATTTCTATTAAGTATTATACGTACCTAATTAAAATTACATCTTACAATTAGCTTACAGTTTAAATTTTTTTAATTTATTCTTTAAAATAAGACATTTTTTTAATAAACGCGTTGATAAATGTATTGAACTTAGAAGTGGACATTTTGTGCAATTATTGTCAAAAAAGCATATATTTTACTAATGTTTACTATTTTCCTGTTCATTACAATTTTTAATTCTAAACAAACCCTTGTTTTTGACATTTCTAAATTATTTTAATTATTTCAACTATTAGCATTGGAAGTTTCAAAGCCAAATATCTCGGAAACCGTGCGGGATAGCTACTTTCATAAAGTCTACCTTTTTGTGTAAAAAAAGTTGGAAAATAAGAATTTGATACCAAAGATGAGATACCTTAAAGTACAAAAAACTATCAACTTTTGGACTAAAGTAAATTCGGCTAAATTCCAATATTTTTGCTTCAGGAATCTACCCTTGAATTTTGGCCCATTTCCTCGGGACCACCCTGTATATAAATATACAACTATTGATGTGAAAACACTTCACATTTTTAATCAAACCGGTCGTGCAGCAGAGAACTTTTTTTACATTTGTATCTTGAATAACTATTATTGCAACTTAAGGTAACTGAGGAAATATATTTCTTTCGTTAGAAAAAGTTAGAACAGGAAGATAATCTTCAGTTTATTCTAAAAACAAATGTCATATAAACATACGTCTCCAAAAGTGCTCCGTTTTCTATTCGAATTTGTTACAGTTTTTGTAAAAACGGTTCGTCCTTGTTCCTTAACAGTTTAGTTTATTTATCAACGAGACCCTATCAAGTGTTAGCATGATAATTTTTTGACACAAGTTTATACGAACCTCTTTCACAAAAATTGGATTGTTTCCACCTTTTAAATATTTTTTTCAAAAGTTTCAAATATTAAACCTCTTTTTGTCAATATCCTAAAAACACCGTCGCTCTGAGAGAGAAAAAAATTTATTTCTTATCACATTGGATACTTAAGTATAAATCATCAATCATTATTTATCGATTTTCAATCATTTTTTTTTAAAAAAAGGTATAAAATAATTTATATTAAAGTACTGTCTCAAATGACGTAGCTTGTGGAAGTTTGCGTACTGGAATTATTATCTAGTCATAGCAACTGTAAAAAGACAATCTTACTGTAATGCTTTTTGAGGAATTCTAGTAAAACGAGATACATAAACAAAAAACTAATAATGCCATTTACTGAAGTTATTTTACAAATATTTTATGTTGATATAAGATTTTACATTTATAGTTTCATTTATGGAAACAACTCTTTAAAAAAAGATTGTTGTATATAGTTAAAGTATACCCTGTATATTGATTATATTTAATGATTCTTGTCTCTGACTGTTTTTACAAATCAGGCCTTTAAAGCCATCACGGAGCTCGATCAAATTTTTTTAATTGCCCTCGTAACTATTATCAGCACACTACATGAAGTCAAACTGTCTGTTCTGGTAATAAAAACCTTTTTATAGGCATCCTCCTCGCTCTTAACGACTGTCAAGCTCTGATAAAAATAAGATGAAAAGGGTACAACTTCACGAGTGAAACAGAGTTTACGTTTTAAATTGTAAAATATTTTATGACGGTTTTTATGGGGCATTCTGGTCTTTACTAATGAAAACAGTAACTAAATACGCTTAATGTGTTGTTACACTGGGAAAACTGCCGCAAGAGATGTTTGAAGTTGATTTAAATACACATGTGGCATATAAATAGAAATAATATTTTTATAATAATAACGGCAATAAGTTGAAGAGTAATAAGAAATAAAATAATAAAATAAAATACAATGTTACTTAAAAAGGTATTAGTAAATAAACTAATTCAAAAAAGTAAAGGGTCAAAAGAATTTCCGAAATTTTTTCGTGATTACATACAGTCTGTATTTAGGTGCAAATGGTCGTATCGGGAATAAAAAAAAGCATTTTGAAGCTCTAAGATTATAGTTTTTAGATCTTTCGGTCGAAATTTTTTTGGAGCTACGTCTATCCTGCAATTCTAAGAAATAGCGCGACAAAAAAAATTTGCAATTTTTTGTCTGAATTCACTGATTCACTGAAAAAAATGTTTTTTTTTAATTTTTTTTTCAGAGAAGAAAAAGGGTAGTTTTGAAAAGAAACTGTTTTTAAGTGATTACAGACTGCACAAAAATTAATTAGAAATTTGTCTCAAAAAAAAGTATGAATTGGGGTCGAAATCTGGAAACTTTAATTATAATTTAATTAAAAGTTGATGAACAGAAGCATAGGACGGAAAAGCCGAATCGTGCTGGAAACAATTGGATTTTGTTTTCTTCAATGTCCGGAAGGTTTTCGAATTTTTTTTTTATCAATTTAAACCGTTATTTGCCATAAAAATGTCAGAAAACCTCAAAAAAATTTTTTCCATTTTAATCATGATTGTGAAGTGTTTAAGCTCAAAAAACGTGACCCTTTAATTTTTTTCAAAAGTTTGACTGTTTGAAACAAAGAAACGGTTCGCTAGATCCAGATGAAACTTCACAGGGTTCTTCTGGGTATATCGAAATGTAAAAGTCATACTTAACATTAGTCATTTCGTGAATATTTCTAATTTAACTGTCAATTTTGTAAAAAACCATAAATTACCCTTTTTTTCCTGTTTTTTAAAATTCGTGTAAAAGATGAAAAAAAAAATGTTTTCCGAAAAGTTGCGGCAGCATGTTATAGGAAATTTATTCCAATTTTCGAAACTGCCCTTCAATTCTCTGTACGACCATTTGTCGCCGAGATACCGATGATTGAAGACAAAAGGATCCTTTTTCATTAAAAGTCCGATATTTCGATGAAAAAGGGTCGTATCGAAATTAAAAAAAAAGGAAATGGACGCTGAATAAACAAGTTATATGGTCCATGCAATGGCTTAGCTGAAAAAAATTTTTCCAAATCCCTGAACTTGCAACATTTTTTTGTCGCGCTATTTCTTAGAATTGCATGATAACCGTAGCTCCGAAAAAATTTCGACCGAAGGATGTAAAAACTAGAATCTTAGAGCATATAAATGCTTTTTTTTTAATCCCGATACGACCATTTTTCACCTAAACACAGTCTGTCAAATATCACTGAAAAATTTCGGAAATTCTTTTGGTCCTTCAATTTTTTGCATTAGTGTATATATAAAGAAGTAGGTTTTTTTTGGTTTGTTGTGCCGTAACTTCCTTAATCTTAGCTAGGATTCTTTGACTCGTCCTTATTATTTTCGGGTTGGGAGTGGGGCAAGAGAATTCGCTTGCGATGTCGTTTTCGCCCTAAATATAGTCTGTAAATAACTGTATTTCTTAGTTGTCATATAAATTTGGGCTATTTTAAGTATATTTAACAGATTTTTTTCAAATTATGATAGCCCAAAAATACTACGATCGTACAAATATGTGTACATTTTATAAGTACTAAATTATGTACAAAAGTTGGCGAAACTATATCTTACAATTCAAGATCAAAATTTGAAATTAAAAAAAGTTCCGGAGTGAGAAAATTTTAAAGATCTTGATATAATATAACATATTCTTTTTGTTTCATTCACTTGATAAATCACATTTGTCAAGTGTAATGTTGTCATTATATTTTAGAATATTTTTTATTTTCTGCATTTCGTTAATATAAAATTAACTGGTTCATGCAAATTTAATTAGTTAGATCATAAATACCCCCATGTTCATTTGTAAGGGTGAAAATATTGACGCCTCTAGGGAGAAAAATTGTCACTTTCATATAGACCACGCCGTGAGAAAATCTTATTTTTACATACAAAAAATAAGTTTTTTAATATTTACTGAATGGAAATTAATTCGTTACGGTAATATTTTTTGTTTCATCAACAGTCCTATGTAGAAACTTAGATTTATTGCACCAAATTATAGATTCCCAGAATATAATTCGTTGTGGTTACGGCATATAACAGAGTCCAACCCTGTGCGCCGTTCCAGATTTATTACACCAAATTGCAGGCTCCAAGTAGTGGAAAAGATTACATAACAGCTACAAAATAATTTGATCTGTTAGATGGTATCTCTACCTTGACTTCTATTCTCAAGGATCTTTGCCTCAACTCCTTGAAACGCACCGAGGCAGTGTTGCCACTGTTCAAACAATGGAAAGGTTTTTAGTACAGGAAGACGTTCTTTTGACTTTTGATGTGACTCTTGGATTGATTATTCATTTGAAGTAGTGAAAATGTAGAAAATATAAAAATGTAATTATTAACTTTATATAAAATAATATGTGGCTTAATGAATTTAAACATAATTTTTACGAAAATAACCGACTAACGGACACTTCTAACGTCCAGCACTACACGCCATACACTACACCACGAGATGACGTAATAGTAGCGATGGGAATAGACAAAGACACCGCACGACAACCATAGAATGAGGTGGAGTCTATCTGGAGAATTTATTTAACGGGGTAGTATTTGAATGAAAGTACTCAGTTTTAGTTCAGATACTATCACAAATGAGTAAAATTATCAAAATGCTCAATATTGAATGAAAATGTACTCAATAATTTCAGTCAACGGAATCACTCCATACCTTTATTGCTTTCACTCACACCGATTTTTTATAGTGTAATAGTTCGGAATTATTGGTCAACATCAGTATAGGTAAAATTATGTAATGCAATGTAATAGGTCTATGTTAAAGTGACTAATGTTTAAATTGAACGAAATTGAAAATAGAAGATCACTAGTAATAATGTAGATAACAAGCATTTGAGCAAACAAAGGAACACGCACGGTTTATGAAAATGTGATCTGTGGGTTTATGAAAATGTGATCTGTGGGTTTATGAAAATGTGATTTGTCGGTTTATGAAAATGTGATTTCGGTCAAATTGGCCAAAATTGTGGTAAGTTGTTGGTTTTGTGTTGACTGATCAAAAGTCTCCCACTGCTTGTGTCTGAAAATTATTTTTTTGCTACTTATAACGGTCTGAGTAGCTTCTGCTGACGATGATGGCTGCAAAGTAGTATGAGTAAGATATTGCAATAAAAACAGTAACAGTTTTACCAAATTAAGCGTTTTGTTGCACTAAAGAAGATTCCAAATGTACTTTTTCAAGCCAGTATTTTTCATAATGTTTTAAACCAAACGTAGGCGTAAGTGTAATTCTGTTGTAACGTTGTAAACGTTGTAAACCTGTTTAATGATTGGTATTTTTAATAGAGATTTGTGCAGGGAATAAGAAGCAAGTGCTTAAAAATGTAACGATAAAATTATCCTTCAGAGGAGCATGGAGGTCGAAACATTTACTCCTTTCGCATATTAAAGTTGGTCTTCAATTAATTATTTCCGGTGTATTTTACTTATTACAGATATGAGTTAGAATAGGTATATTTTATACAAACTGTATTTTCCTACAATATATCTTTTTTTATTAGTCTAAAAGTTGGTGTAAGGGAGGGGATAGCGTAATATTATTCTGCAGGACGCGATCGCGGGATTGTGCAGATATATTTTTTAAAATGACTTCCCTGTTGGTACATGTGTCAACACCGCTGCGGTAGCAACATTTTCGGAACATTAATTTTTATTACGGCACGGTATTGTGTTGCATTTTTATTGCTGCCGCTAACACAAAGACAATGAAACGTTTCTACATTTTCCGCCACAGATATACACGTTAATGCCGGACTCGCTAGCTTAAGTAATTCATTAGTTCCATGTAAGCTAATTTTTTTATACGAGGTAAATCGTTTTCGTGGCGTTAGCAGTTTTACGTTTACAGAAATTGAAAATTGGTACCGACCTACGGAAACGATTATACAGGCCTACTGTTCAAATATTTATGTATATCTTAAATCTACATTTCGAGAGTAGATATACAGAGTGCTAAAATGAAACGAGAAAAAAATACATGTTAATTGAGCACAACATTTTCCGAATGTTTTTCATAACTTATTAAGAAATTTATTAGCCCCTAACAAAAGTATTTTGAAAAAATAATTTAAAATATTCAACACACAATTTTCTTTTCAATATACTCTCCTTGATAGTCCCCAAATTACTTACTTGATTCAGGCGATAATTTGATATACAGTGTTTGTTTTTAAAACCTGACAGGCTAACTTTATTATTTGAAGTGATAGACTAGTACTTCCAAATGTACAATCAGCAAAAACAACGAAAATAATTTGTAGTCGGCAGGAATTAAAAGAAGCTGACATAGCAATAGTAGGCATTGGAAATTAAACAAAAATTGTGTTGTTTGAACGGAGTAATCATTATTGTGCTATCATTATGTTATTTGACAGCTGTTGTATTTGAATGTGTATAAAAATAACGTTTTAATTCAGTTGCTATAATGAATCAGTTATTAAATCCAAAAGAGAAAATTGAATTAATTTTTCTTCTGTTGGTGGCTTAAGTCTAAGCAATGAGTGCGCTGAATTCGGCGTAATACATAGCGAAAAGCCTTTTCCAAATCCGGAGTTATAGGAAGAAACTTAGTAAAACAAAAACAATTGGTAGTGTGCGCCCAACACAAACATTTTTTTACATAATTTTTAACAGAGTGTGGATACCACCCTGTATTTTGACTTGATAAAGTTGTTGGAGCCATCAAAAATGCTCTTTCTCATCAGGATTTTTCCTTAACCTTAAAAAATAGCTCAAAATCAGTGAAAATAGGGTCAAAACAAAAATTTCTTATACCTGCACTTTTTTCTTTAAAATGCCTCCTTATGCAGTTAACAGCTATTTTGAACTAATTTTGAGCATTATTAAAATAAAGAATATGTTAATAGAATAATAAAATGTTATAATTTTGATACATTGAGCATGCTTTACCAGTATACCCGGATTTTCACTTGTTTTTTTTTTTACTTTCCTTAGGTTTAGGGTTCATGATATATTCCGTTTACCGTTTGCATTAATTGGGACAAAATAAAAACTTTTATTCTTCCACGTTTTTCTCTAAAATACATCCTTAAAGAGTTATAGGCATTTTAATAATGCTCAAAATTGGTTAAATATGCCTGTAACTCCACAATGAGGCGTTTTAGAGAAAAAAGTGCAGGAATGAAAAGTTTCTATTTTGACCCTGTTAACATGTCTCTCTACTATAATTTCAAAATCTTTTAACAAAAAATCGAGATTTCGACTAATTTTGAGATATTTTTTGAGGTTAGGGAGAAATCCTGATGTGATTTCTGGTGGCTCTTTCGCTTACAGCCGGTCAAAATACAGGGGTATCATAGTCTTTTAAAAAGTGTATACAAAATTTTTTTGTTTGCCTTTGTAATTAATATTTTTAAATGTATTTGAATTAGCTTAAAATATTTAAAAAATCTTTTCGTTCCAAAATGATAGTTTTTCTAAAGATTAGTATTTTATATATAATTTTGATATATTTATGCCTATTAATTCTATACGAAAGGAGGTTACCTGATCAAACAATTCTAATTTGGTATTTGGAATCAAAACAATCTCTTTCAAGTAGGTACCATGTAGCTTGTTTTCTGCTGTTAGAAATCTTGGATGAATGCATTTTGATAAGATTTTTTAGAAGTAATGTTTTGAATTAGTCTAGTATCTTTAAAATAGAGTAAAGGATATTCCTTCAAGTAGTTTACACACGATTTTTTTGGTAATAAATTTAATTAGATTTTTTCTCGATCTAAAATATATCTAACAAGTACAATAAAAGATAGTTTTACAAAAATTATATGGATAAGTATGGCGCTCGTTACCTTGCAAGTCCGTTAGGAACAATAATCGTAATATAAAATAAAAATATTAAAAAACAGTAGAGCGAATGAATTATTTGTTATTTACGTTATACTGAAAAAAATTGCATGAAATGCTTCGATGGACTCTTATGGATATTCACTCAGATTCGGTAGTCAAAGAATTATTTTGAGGCACGTGTTAAACATGTATACATTAAAATATTTATAGATTTCTTGTGCTTGGATAATGAACATTAAAAAAGTAAATCGAGGAACTATTCTGAAACTACAAATTTCTATACTGTCAATATTATTATTAGAACTGCCTAATATTTTTAAAAAATATCCGTTATGATGCTCTTTAAAAGTAATTTGAAGGGTATTGTAACTATTCAAAGTGACTGCACGTGTGCTCGAAATCCAAACTATACCTACTTACATGTATTTTCATCTCGTTACTGATCTACAATTTTTTAATTCTCAAAACGCTAGGTACACAAACGCAAGCGGGACCAATTTGATAATGTGAAAATAAGCTAACCATACGATGACGTTAATATTATGCCGTTCTTGCGCCAAATCCGAGCGGCATTAAACTTTTTATTCTGTTGGATTTGTTGGAACGTGTCAGAAAAACTTTCTGGAAGATTAACTTGTTAAAATTGATGTCATATTTTAAGCTGCACGTTATACGTTAATTCGAGTTGTAGGATGAGTTTTAGTTCTTGCGGGATCAGCTAAAGTTAAAGTTTATATACGGGATATTTTGACTGAACATGACTCGTATGAAAAAGTGAAAATNTTTAAGCTGCACGTTATACGTTAATTCGAGTTGTAGGATGAGTTTTAGTTCTTGCGGGATCAACTAAAGTTAAAGTTTATATACGGGATATTTTGGCTGATATTGCACGACTGATTTGGACATTTAAACCGAATAGTTTTTATAGATATTTGAATATAATTTTCGGTTTAGTTTTGACAAATTATTTTTTTTAATTTCATGCTCAAGAAATCCAATTTGATAAAACAGAATAAGACTTGGATATCAAATTTAGTATTAATTTAGTTATATGAGATACCTAATTGGTTTAGAACCAGACGGAGATTGCACAGAACGAAATTCGCGTTCCAACCGATATAGAACTGATTCTGGTAGGACTACTTATAGCGTTCCAATGATCGAACTAGTTCTGAACTGATTTAGAACCGGTGAAATCGGTACCTGATCCTGAGCAGGAACTAGAAGAACTTTTCTTGGAGCTTGCGCGTTAAATACACAAAATCATAGTTATTTTACTTATAACCTCTATATTTTGTGTTTATAACCTATTCTAGTATGAGTGATTTTAGGACGATTTTCCGGCTTCCAAGTCGGGCGAATAAGAAGATTTCGATATTCTTAGGCATTCAATTAACGCAATTTCCAGGATTAGTTCATAATAAGTACTTCCAGTGCATGCGACCCAATAATTCATTACTGATTCTGAACCAATTCTGAATTCCTTGTTGAAACAAACCTTAGGCATTGCTGGTACAGTTCAATGCTACTTGGGGCATGGCAGCCATAAAGTATTTTCGCCATTCTTGCTATAGTCACTTAAGAATATTGTATATGAAGTTAGCTATAGTCGTATTACCAGTCCTGGGATCTTCAAAACTTACCACACTTTCCATTTGGGACAACACCGGAAAAAACCGCCTCATGCAAAATCGACCGTAACCAGAACCGAGGACAATGTCCCAAAGGATCCGGAGCCCCAGCGCGACGATCCAGACGACGCGGTGCGGCAATGAAAATTTTCACCCACCTTTCCAAAATGTCCGTAGTTGCATCTAAAGCCGATCCAAGTAGCCTCAAACCGCTCCATACATAGCGGCCAACACCGCCGCAGATCTATGACATCGAGGACAATGCAGCGCGGGACGGAAAAATTTTCACCCATCTTTCCAAAGTTCCCGTCGTCTCATCCAAAAACTGCTGCACTCAGCCAAAACCACCCATGCGCAGCAGCCCACATACAGCGCGGAATGAGGGCCGCGAGGCCGTTTTTTTGGCACTAAACATTCTCCGAATTCTACAAAATTCGGACATAAGAGAAGCTTATGAAAAAACACAAAGAGATAGAGGTGACCCAGAAGGATGTCAAATTCCCGAGACGCACAAGTGGTAAGACGCGAAAACCAGCAGGGTCTAGGTTGCCGCTCTAAACCGGAACCCACAAGGGCTCCACCAGCGGAAAAAGCCGTTCATGTGATCGAATGTCAACCCTGGGAATCGACAGATAATTAACCAGGAGACGATATCTTGGTAAGTGTTTGTACACAGTCAAAATTGCTTGACTTTTTATATGCTACTGTAAATGCATGTAGATTATCGTTATTTAAGCCCAAAATAAACAATTGATTAGTCTAATTTGTACTAGCTCAACGCGTTTAAGGATGTTATAAAATCGGCACTGCGTATCATGAAACCTAAACGTATTTGTGTAATTGATCTAGATTATTGGCGACATTGTTTCGCTTCTAGAACCGGCGACCCAGAGGTTGATAAACCTCTTCGAACACCCTGTATTTCGTAACAATATTACGTGCTAGGAAAGTCGCCTGATGCATTGATAACAAGGCGACCGTAGAAGTAAACAGGTACCACGTAGCCCCATGTACGTTTGCTGTTTAGATTATAAATAAATGCATATTTTATCACCGTTTTAAGATGCATGTGTCGTGTTCGGTATACGATCGGAATAGCCTCGGCGTCAATGAAGAAAAATAAAGTAGTAAAACTAGTCTGTGTCGCGGTTATATAATTCGAATTGTCTATCGGCAGGTTATGACGCGACCCGTGCAGAACCCGTTTAATGATTATTGTGAAAATCGCATTTTTTCTCGATAAATACTCCAAGGACACCAGATGAAAATAGCGTAATAAATAAGTAAATAAAACTAGTATGTGTTGTCGGTTTACAGTAGATGTTTGTCTGCCAACGTGTTATGACCACGTTTAAATATAAACCGTTTAATGGTTGGTGCGAAAAAACGCGCATTTTTTTTCCTCAAACACTCCTAGAATACTGTTTACCAATAATAGACTTTATGGGTTTAGCAGTTATCGCGAAATTATTTCTTTTTCCTTGCGTTAGAGACTTGCCTGAATAATGGGCCATAAGGAACAATTATTGTACGAGAAATCTAAAAATAAGCTCAAATTTAAAGCCGTGCTAAACCAGAAATGCGCCTCAATTTATTTTCACTACTTGCTATGCGATATATAGAATCGAATTATTTCAAACTATCGTAAAGAATGTTGATGATTTATTTACTACACTTTCGATTTTTGGAACAGTACTGTCTTAGTTTTATTTTCTTCTTTATTAGCAAAAGCTCGAATTTTACCATTTCTTCTTCTCTCCTGTAGTACACACGGTGCTGTTAGTTTTAAACGCCTGCTAAATAATACAGCAACACACAACGCACGTGCACAAGATGCACAGGGTCAGCTTACGTTTATGGTTAATTTTCTTAATTAATTTTCTAGAGAACAGANAATAATGGGCCATAAGGAACAATTATTGTACGAGAAATCTAAAAATAAGCTCAAATTTAAAGCCGTGCTAAACCAGAAATGCGCCTCAATTTATTTTCACTACTTGCTATGCAATATATAGAATCGAATTATTTCAAACTATCGTAAAGAATGTTGATGATATTTACTACACTTTCGATTTTTGGAACAGTACTGTCTTAGTTTTATTTTCTTCTTTATTAGCAAAAGCTCGAATTTTACCATTTCTTCTTCTCTCCTGGAGTACACACGGTGCTGTTAGTTTTAAACGCCTGCTAAATAATACTGCAACACACAACGCACGTGCACAAGATGCACAGGGTCAGCTTACGATTATGGTTAATTTTCTTAATTAATTTTCTAGAAAACAGAAGCATTTAGACTATCAGTTGCTTAATAAAAGTTGTTCACTTTCGTGCTCTCTATCATTTTGAAGGAACGCACTTATTTCAGAAACACCTTGTATATTCAGGATTGAGATTCCTTTAAATATCAAATTATTAGAACAACTCAAGAACAGATTAACAAACTGTAAATATATTTTCTTTAAAATAACAAAAATATTTATTCCGTGCGTAACAACGAAAAGAAACAAGGTATCAGTTCTTTCAAATTAGAAATTTTTTTTTTAAATATTTAAAAAAGTTTTTAACTAAATTTCAACATAAAATAAAACTAAAAAACCGTGCTCAAATAAGCCTCCTTTTGAGAATTCACTTAAAGGAATATCTTCAAATTCCATGATGATGCTTTTGATTCTAGAACAACCTGCTCTTAGTAACTTCTTCACAAATTCATGCCCTTAGTTTATTAAAGTAATTTCCAACAGTTATTTTATTATAAATTATAAATATTTTATAAATTCAAAGGAAAATATTGACAATCCATATTTGATGTTCGTCATTCCAGACAACATAGTCTTGATCACTCAACATAGTACCTTTATCATGTTCTAGAGATTGATTTTTAAATATGTAATAAAATTTGATTCGTTACGTTTCCACTGTTTTGTGATCTTGATTAGTTATCCAAGTCAAGGTTTCAGTGGGATAAAGATCAATAAATAAAAGAACACTATATTTTAAATCATTGCCAACGTTTCGGTGTTATTTTACACAATCCTCAGGGCTCTAAAATACAAACAATGTTTTTTAATAAAATTCGTTAAGGTATTAAAATAAAAAACAAATACATTTACAATAATTCTAAAAAATTGTTCATGTTACAATTACCATAAAACCCGAAAAAGAAAAATTCTAAAACAGCTCTAAAAATAACATAGGTATTACTCACTCACCAAAATTTGAAGTGTCTTTTGTCCAACTTAACAGTTCTAAATATTAAGAAGATCGTATCTAGATACTTATAATATGTGTATTTATAATTCATGGAACAATTGCAATGTACATTGTTTGTATTTTAGAGCCCTAAGGATGGTGTAAAATAAAACCGAAACGTTGGCAATGATTTAAAATATAGTGTTCTTTTATTTATTGATCTTTATCCCACTAAAACCTTGACTTGAATATGATTCATATTTGCTTAGTGGTTAGAACCTATAGTAGGATCATATTCGATGCAAAGTAACAAATCAGTGCCTGTCAAGGGATCCAGTGCAATACGCTTTTAAGGGGTTTAGAAATTGAATAATTTCTTTATACATTATGAAGGGACGAAAGGATCAGTTCATGTCTGGCACCCTTGTTCCTACAAAAGTTCCTTTATTCTCATAAACAATTTATTTTAAATATAATTTATTATAAATCCAATCTGTTTTTTAAATTCCACATATGCTATATTTTACCTCTGTACGCGCCACTGTTGTTTACTTGTTTTTTGGAGGCGGTCTCTGATTTACGACCAAGCTCGCTAGGTTAGTATTTGACATATAACCGACCAATTCGTACATTCTATACACCTGGGCGACTACAGCTACTATCAGAACACAGTACTATGCAGCGATATTTCAGATTTTACATCATTTAAATTTGAAATGGTTCATCTTACACCTCCTAAAAATGACGACACGATTTTCTTTTGATAAAAGACCGACAATTTTTTGCTCTACTTTGCATCGAATACGATCCTACTTTAGATTTTCACATTTTTTTAGGATTTTTCAGTTTTTTCCACATTTTTCGGGTAAATAGCAATTTTTTCGAAAGGGTCTTTGGACTAAACCAAGAATGAATTATACAAAATGCGAACTGTTCGTGATTTTTTATTTTTTCATCATTTACTCAGCACTTTACTAAATTTAAAATGACGTATTATTTGTTTTTTTTTTTTAAATTTGATTTTAAATAATGGAAAGTATTATTCGAAAATTGTTTTCTTTTTCAATAAAATACCATTAGCAGTTACAGACAGTGACATATTACCCGAAGAATTTTGAATTTATGAGATATTTAGTGACAACTCCTGATATCTGCGACATTGGTTGAAGTTTTTATTTTGAAATTTCAATATATTGTATTTCTTTTTTTTTTTTCTTATTTTGACCACCTGAACTCAAATTTTAGGTTCTATCTATTAGTACCGAAAAATCCTGCAAGAAAGTCAGTTCAATTAGTTCTTTATCACATTTTTTTCCTCTTAATACGTTAAAAAGCTAAAATAATCTAAAGCTAGTCTGAAACATATGTTTGCTACCATTTTTGTAAGACACGGTATAAGCGGATTTGTATGCCATATTGCTCTTTTAAAGATAAGACGTGAGTACTTCTTTGTGAAAGATCCTGTATTTGTACTCTATCCACTTAAAACGCAAATCAGAGTGCCTACACTGCAAAAAAAAAATCACTCAAATCTCACTCAAATTTCACTCAATTTTACTCAATAATGTATCAATTTCCACACCCGATTGATTGAAATTTTCACTCTATTACTGTGAGTGCAACTGAGTGAAACTATTGCATAAGAAATGAGTGAGTTTTACTCAAATCCGAGTTACTGCTAACTATCAAGTGAGTGACTCTATCCTGAGTATATAAAACCAATTTAGAGCTGACTTTTTCTCTAATATGATTTAAATTTAACTATTATTGAGACACTTTTTACTCAGACTTAGTTTTTAATTAAATAAATATTGAGTGCAGTGAACTCATGAACAATTAATTAGGACATACAGTTGAAATTAATTCACATCTGTGCGCCTCCTCCTGTCTTGTCTGAAACCAGCCAGCTGAGACCCGCCATCGCCGGCTAAGGCCTCTTCTCCTGGCAATCACGCTTTTCTGGAGCATCTAACGGGCTCCTATCAACTGTGGTCCAGGTTACAAAAGTAATATGTAAGTGGTGCCATCTTCACGGCACCATTCAAATTACTCGAAATTAATATACATTTAAACTCACTCAGTTATGAGTACATGTATTCTGACTTAGGTATAAGTGCACTAAATGCGAGTTTACGTGAGCAATTTATTAAAAAAATACCTATATTTGAGTGAAATTACTCAGTTTTGGTTTAAATATAATCACAAATAGTGATGTAAATGGTAAAATGACAAATTGTTACTTACATAAATTACTGTAAAATTACCGTAATATTACGCACCGTGAGATAACGGATGTAATTTATGTAATTTTTGTAACTTACGTATATTACGTAATTTACTGTAATTAATGTTAATTTACGCTTAATTTTAAATATCGCGCCATTTTCAATTTTGACATTTAAGGTTTTATAACCTTTCTTTTATTTTAGCAATATTAGCATTCATTCTGAAGAGTATGGTGATAGTGAGGATGAGGACCAGGATTATACAAGCTCTAATAGCTGTTTTACATTGACAATTTATTCATGAATAAATTAACGAANAAATTTTCACTCTATTACTGTGAGTGCAACTGAGTGAAACTATTGCATAAGAAATGAGTGAGTTTTACTCAAATCCGAGTTACTGCTAACTATCAAGTGAGTGACTCTATCCTGAGTATATAAAACCAATTTAGAGTTGACTTTTTCTCTAATATGATTTAAATTTAACTATTATTGAGACACTTTTTACTCAGACTTGGTTTTTAATTAAATAAATATTGAGTGCAGATATAAATCACTCATGAATAATTAATTAGGACATACAGTATTGAAATTAATTCACATCCGTGCGCCTCCTCCTGTCTTGGCTGAAACTCGCCAGCTGAGACCCGCCGTTGCCGGCTAAGGCCTGTTCTCCTGGCGATCACGCTTTTCTGGAGCATCTAACGGGCTCCAATTAACTGTGGTCGAGATTACAGAAGTAATATGTAAGTGGTGCCATCTTCACGGCGCTATTCAAATTACTCGAAATTAATATACATTTAAACTCGCTCAGTTATGAGTACATGTACTCTGACTTAGGTATAAGTGCACCAAATGCGAGTTTACGTGAAGAATTTATTTAAAAAATACCTATATTTGAGTGAAATTACTCAGTTTTAGTTTAAATATAATCACAAATGATCAAAATGACCAATATTCATTCACTTCTTCACCTTTATTGCTCTTACTCACACCAATGTTTTTACAGTATATACAACGAGAAATGTCCTTTATTTTTTTGTCTTTCTGTCTAGAAAATAAAATGGGAAAGGCCTAAGTTTTAGGATATCTTTTGTTATCTCAAGTACATACGTAAGTAAAAATGGTATTTAGGAAATATAAACTAAACTAAGATTTTTTTAAATGAACCATATCTGTCGCTTTTTGGAATCTCCTGCATACGCATGTCATATATGTATTTTCTTTCATAATTTTCACAATGATTTGTTTTATTTAATGACCCTACGCATTGGATAAAGTGAAGGGAGCTATGGAATTTGTGCATACTTATGCAACATCTAATTGTATCATTTCCAAAAAGTTCACCATATTTTCGTAGGTAGCACAGCAAAAGAGATAGAAATGGTAGTCATGTTATGTATAACCCTGTACATAAAAAAAAGATTTTGCTTTTTGTTTGCCAGGAAACGAGCTGTTCCCAGTCTGGAAACTTTGCCGAACCCCCACTTTATCGTGGGGTAGAGATCTTTTACTTGCCTACCATTGTTTAGACAATGGTACAATGATTTTACATTCTCTTCGAGGGACAGTCGAAGTTCCTATACAAACCTCGCCTAAATTTGTGAATCCACCGACATATAGGCCGCTAGAAGGTGAAACCTTCTCTGGATGGTCGCCTATCCAAGTACTAACCGCGATCAGCGTTGCTTGACTTTTCATATCGATGCTATGAATGCGTTAGACCGCACTCGCCATCAACAAAAAAGTTGCAATGGAAATAATAGAACGTTTATGAAACTATTTTATAATTATTGTAGTTTACTATTTTTTTAATTATATGTAAATGTTTTATTACACGTGTCGTAAAGAACTACACTGTTATATAAACTGTGCCTATTTACGCATTTTGAAGAGTCTTGGAAGTGTTTATATCAACAAATATTTTGCAAATGTTACTCCAGTTTCCCTAAAACAACAGGTTGCTAGTTGAGTTTTAACTTCAAATACGCTCTGAAGAAGACTACGATGTATCTTTCGAAACGTACAAAGATGTTTGTTCGATAATATGACACAACTGTCACATTCAGACTTTGATATGTTCTACTACCATGTTACTTGTTTATTTATTATATTGCATTTGTTGTTATTGAAACGTAGGAAGCTAGATCCTTCCTAATAATCCATTTCCTTGTCACTATCAAGTTACGACAATTTTTAACACATTTAATCTTGTAATAAACAAAGCTTTCTCTTCTCTCAACGAATTAATTACTAAAGAAGTAAACACATTTTTATAAAAAAATATCCTGCGACTTCGTCATTCAGTGTACCTGTTATATTTAGACCATTTATCTCTGCCCGCTAGGCAAAAATAAAAACAAAAAGTTTAACGGCTTTTAAACTTGGCAATAATCCCCTATAACATTGACATAAAGTGTATTTTTATCCGATTATATCGGTTCTAATTTTACTTTTCGGTTTACATTCGAAAGTTTCAAGAGGTTAAAAAAATTGATTGTTTTCTTTGGCCGCCGGATGAGATGTTAAAACGAGCGATCGGTCACTTATTAGATGCGTGAACACATGTTTCCAATTTTTTTTTTTATTTTGAAAATCTGATGCAACAACGCAACCGATTTAAAAACTTTTATTTTTTAATGATGGTCATTTGTTTACCGTTAATATGACAACCGACAGCGAGTAATTGTTTCTTGTCTTCATATTGTCCATATAAATATCAGTTATATAACAGCTGGTTTTTACTTAAAAACACATTGACAGTATCTTTCCAAAATACACTTTAATTAAAAAAAGACGTAAACAACACGTGTCCAGGATAAGTGAAATCACTTTTGCAAGGTACAAAGAATGTTGGTATTGAAAATTGACCTAGAATTCAGCAATGCTTGCTCGTCAAAAAAAGATTTGTCAAGATTTTAAATCTGTAAAACCTTGTAAATTTTCAAACTGTGCAAAATTCAATGTCTCATTATTACAATATTTTTTGCTTGATTTCAGATACGCTTGTAAAGACCCCTTCTGTATTCTAAAATACCACAGTGTTAAGAATTGTTGAGTAACTGCAAAAATAATGTCTTAGTCGTACTTTTTACTTATTTTTAGATTTTCCTCAGATTTAAAACGTATAGGGTTAAAAAAGGTTAAGCTTTTTCTGTAATTAAATATTATTATCTTTTCGACTGATGAAGTAATTGAATAAAAAAAAGTATAAAAACATATTGTACTTTATTTAGAATTTTATAAATTTTTTATAGTACATACCTGTTTTATCTTTCCCAAATACGTCCCTGTATACTTTATATCAGAGGTATTTGACACAAAATAGTAGCACAGTTGCTTTTGAAAACTTGAAAAAATATTTCATATCAATGAGACTAGTATTTTAATTTTTTATTATACAGGATGTTAAAAGTTTGACTGCCTTAAGACGATAGAATACATTAAAATAAACCAAAAAACCTTATATGACATGGATCCTAAATTTCGGAGAAAAAAATTATCAAAATCTCTTGATGTACAAAGTTCGATTAATTAAGGAATATTGACATAACTGCGTGTATAGAATAAAATACAATGTTTATCACTTTTTTGAACTTCTTTATGCTTAATTCTATAATATAATAAAGGCAATCTGTTTTTACTATTTTCTTTTCTTCAATATAATTTGGGTTTCGATCATAGTTTGACTTTTAGTTTAGCTTTTCCATCATAGTTTGGCTGTTCCATTATAGTTTGGCTTTCTAGCAGTTGCAGTTCTGTCTGTTATGCAAAATAAAGCTATAGGTGTAAGATAAGGTGTTTCATATGGCCAATATATTTCATATATTAGTCCAGTTACTCAAGGTTTTTACCCCCGAATTCTTTATAACTGAACCGATTGACGTGAAATTTTGACTGAATGTGGGGAATGCCTCAAGAAACAAAACTTATATAGTGCCGAAGTGTGCTTTTGCCCTGGGGGTGGTTCCCACCCCTTCTTGTGGGTGGAAATTTTTACGCCCAAAATAACCGCAGGAATCGATAGAGGAGTCAATTTTAAGTAACAAATGTTATATAAAGTTTTTTGGATAATCCAATACTTTCCGAGTAATTCGTCATTGAAAATGTAGATTTTTTACTGAAAAAGTGCTTCTTTTCGGACAGTTTTTTGCAAATAACTCTGAAACCATTGGATTTAATGAAAAAGTTGTAATGAACAAAAAGAAAGGTAATAAAAAACCAAATCTAATGGCATTATTTTGTTTTTCTCTAATTGCAATATAAACCGAGTTATGGATTTTTAAACATTATTAGTTAGCTAAAAACTAAATTGGAACCAGAAAAGTACTTTGAAAAACCTTTAAAATGATCTGTTTTAAAAGTCTTTAGAATCAAAATTAACGGAAATATGTTCGAAATAACATGATAGTCTCATTTTTTTTTAAGAAAAAATTAATAAACAAATCAGTGCCTTTGGCGACAGAATTAAAATTAAATGCAATCCATTTGCAGATTTCTTCATTTATGTTCTAAGAATATGTTCTGGGTCTTTGGCTCACTTACAAAGCATGATTTTGAAAAAAAACATAATTTTTGAAAAAATTAATTTTTCTAATTTCTGAAAAAAATTCGATTTTTACGCTGTAACTTAAAAATTAAAATGTGTACGAAAAAAATACAAGAGTAAAAAAATTTAGCTTTATTTTTGCTGAAGATTTTGCTCTACAATTAATATTAATCGAGATGTCGCCATTTTAAGTTATCATATGAATGACAGAGCCACCCTTTTCAAGCCCTTTAAACCCTTCAAACTTAAAAATGAAGGGCTTTGTGCGATTAAAAATCTTAAAAAGTAAGAAAGTTATCGTCAAAAATATAAACACGTGTATAGGTGATAATTTTAGGAAAATTTAGGTCAAACAAGAATTTTGAAGCATTTAGATCTTTTTTGTATATATACGTACTTAGTATGTGTATATTCGAATAATCCAGTACTATATTATAACTACTATATTATAATAAGGGAATAAATGTTTATTTAATACGAATGCACATTTAAAATGTTTCTACTCTCTCAATAATATTTTTTCATTTTATTTTCGAAAGAAGTGGTATTTTTCAAGGGTTGAAAAGTTGCAATCGATAAAAAAGATTTTTTTTTAATCAAGAAATCAATTTTAATTTGATAAAAATGCATGATTAAAACGTTTCAAGTTGAAAAAAAATTGTTTTATTATTTTCATCCAAAGGGGTGGTTTTTAAAGTTTTTTCCGGGTTGAAAAGTTGGGATACATTAAGTTTCATGTTAGATAGCACATGAAATTACTCATACTGCACAAATAAAACAGATTTGATTACATAAAATGTTTAAATTTGTATTTTTTCTTTTTTTCCAATAAGGAGTGGTTTTCACCCCTTAAGAACAAAAAGCACACCTAGCGCATATATAGGTTTTGAAGTGGGGGGTAAGATGAGCCTAATTCAAAATTTTGAGAAAAATCGATGCAGTTATAAAAAATTCGGAGGTATTACTATATATTCAGCTAGAGTAACTGGGCTATATCTATAATATCGCTTCCTGTTCTCATTATTTATTCGATGCAATGTCACACTACATTTGTTCGTTTTTAATTTTCGAGTAGAAATATATTATTTTAGGTACTTCTGTAATAGTGTCAACATCTTTTACCAATTTGTTTCATTCCGGCTTGGTTGTCGCCTATCGTTTTCACATAATGGGCGAATTAGCCTTATCAGGAACTGCACTGCAGAACTAAACGACCGACTTTGACAAAGCACAGCCATTATTGTATTTTGCTGTTCTGTTGATAGTGGCTTATCTAATGCGATTAGGGGAACGGAAGTGTTGAATATCCATTTCCTAATAGCTTTTTAATCGTGCGAATAATATGCCTGCAATTAAGTCGGTGTGCCTAGGTATTTTTAATTTGTTGCAGTTTGTTGCACTGCTGTGGTCTTATCGTGTAAATTGTTCATTTGACAAAATGCTTTCAGTTCATGTCATACGTAGATAACTTGCAGTGGCTCTAGAACTACTCGTTTTTCAAAAAAAGTCTCGGAGATTTTTTTTCTAGAAATACAATTTCAATACAAATTAATCATGGCAATTCCAAAAAAAATATGGCGTGAAATTTTGAATTTTTCTATGGATATGGCGTAGACAAAAAATTGCGCGCTAAGTATTTATTTCTATCTAAAAGTGTAAGTAGTTTTTTGCGAAACGAGTAGTTCTAAAGTTATGTTAGGTTTAATATACAGAATATTGAGACTTAAAAAGCAATAAACTGAAAATCGTTCGTTTTTTCATATTAAGTGAATGATATCTCTCGTTTTTCAGGTAAAATGAAAGCTATCTTTTTTCAAATATACACAAGGATACACCATAAGGAGCTGGAAGTAGTGACAATAATTGCAAAATATTCAATGACGTCGCAATTCTGCAATTTTTACTGAAAGTAACACTCGGTATCTCCGCCACTGGTACACGTATTTATATCCGAATTCAGTTGATTTTTACCATTAATTAGGTAAATGATTAGTCTAAGTTTCACCTTTCTATATCAAATGTCTTTAGAAATAACTGAGAAAAGTGATTTTCTTTATTTCAGTACCGTATATCTCAAGAACCATTGATTTGCCGACTGATTATAAATCTTTTTAGCTTAGAATCATTCAAAGAATTATCGATGCACTTAATTAACACCCTGTATATAAAGGCAAAAAAGATAGGAGGATTAGAATTTTTTTAGGAAACTTTTTTCTAAATTCAGAATTAAAAAATTACCAAGGTAGCCATTAATATACCAAGGTAGTCGTACATAATAATACTACCTAAAATCTAACATTTGATTTACTTAGTAAATCTTACGTATTGGTGTCTTCAAATGTGAGTGAAAGTTTCTATAGCAAGTTTCTAATAAATATACAGGTTGTTTCAAATTCGCTTCTCACTACAGGGATCTCGGAAACGTTAAGAGCTACGAAGTAGCTTAAATAGGGGCAAAGTTTCGTAGTCAGGGGACCAACAATATGCCTTTAAAAAATCGAGACTAACATCATTAGTTTTCGAAATATTTGAAAAAAAAAACGAAATTTTGGAAATTGGTTTTTGTTTAATTTAAGCCTTGTTTGAGGAGATATTGAAAAACGAAGAACGCTTTCTCATGGCCACTGTCTGTCCTCTATCGAATGGCATAATCAATTTTTATATGTAACGTTTCCTCTCTCCAAGACCATCATCAACTTAATTTTTTTAAATACGACCCTGGAAATTTTATTACATTTTTTGCAAGCCTTCAAGACCCCCAATACTGTATTGCCTCAGCCCTAACCAGATTCAAACGTTTTGTCTCGAAAAATTCATCTTCAGTGTATTCGTTCAAAATTTATCTATAGTCTGTTTAAAAATGAAAGAGAGTAATAAAAGCTCATTATGTATGCAAATCGTAAATAAATGTAGTACTGGTGCTTATATTCAATATTTTTATATTATGCATTTTCGGTATAGATGAGATCTACTTTTATCAAAACTTTGTGCGATCGGACTGTACTAAATTGTAGCAGGTAGCTAACATTTAATCCCCGACAATCCGTCTTTGTCTATGCCGCTTCAATTTCTCGGTCCATTTCTCTTATAAGTAAACAATATAAAAACAGCATTTCAAAACATGAGGCTACTTTAAGCATCATAACCGGGTTAAGAGGGTTTTTAGTAATTCAAATAAAATTATTCAATATTATTATCAAAATATTTATTTAAATTTAATGAATAGACTTTTATTCCACACAAAAATATATGTATTTTGAAAATTCAAATTATGGTGAGTAAATGTAGTGTTGTATAAATGTACAATAAAGAAAATAAAAAAGTAGGTATATTAAAATTCATCCTCTGAATATTCTGATGAATTATCTTCGTCTCCTAGATTGATAACGATAGGTTCCACAGTAACGTCAATTAAATTATCGAGTTCCCACATTTTCTCCTCTTCTTTTTGTACATGATGTATACATCTTTGCCAGTTATCTGCAGTTACTCGTTCCAAGGAATTTTTTAACAAAATTTTCACGTCACTTAATTTAAACGTCGTATTATTTCGCGCTACATCTCCTTTTACCTGCGCCCAGACTAATTCGATTGGGTTAAGTTCACAGTGATAAGGTGGTAACCGTAGTACCGTTATTTGGCGATTTGTTGCCATTTCATCGATAACATATTTTTTCTGATCTTTATTAAGATTGACAAGTGTCAAAAGTTCCTTTTTCACCATATTTGTTTCAAAAGAAATGTTTTTTCCGGATAACCATTGAATTATATCGGCTTTCCTCCAAGCAGTCGTAGGCGTCCGCTCGGTCTGCCGTGAATGGTAACTGGCATTATCCATGACAATTACAGACCCCGGAGGAATAAGATCCAACATCTGTGTAAAATACTCTTCGAAAACATCTGCGTTCATGTCTTCGTGATAGTCACCTGTATTTTTAGATTCAAATAAAAGTAAACCGCCATCTACAAAACCACTGGCACTACCTATATGTGTCACTATTAATCTTCGCCCTTTACCTGAAGGTGCCTTGAACCCTGTTGAAAGTCCATCCAAAAATGCTTGTCGAAAACTTTTTACATTTTTATCTTGCCATACTTTTGTTACAGTATATCCCTCGTTGACCCAAGTTTCGTCTAGATAATAAATATTCCTCCCTTCGTCACGGAATTTTCTAATTGATCTTAAGTAGGATCTTCGCCAACAAATAATTTCATCTTTATCGATAAGAACTGACTTCCTGTTCTGCTTTTCCCAGCAAAAATTCAACTCTCGTAAGACGGCCCATAATTTGCTTCTACTGATTTTTGGCAAATCGTTGTCCTCTGAAAGTTCACTTAAAATTTTGTTTAGCGTTGGTATTTCTTTTTTAAAATAAAATGAGTGTACATTAGTCACTAAACACAAGTCGAATTTTACTCTACTGCACTAGCACGTCTTCGTATATTCAGCTCTAAGACTGGATTGATCTGTCACAATACACTGGCTCCTGCCCTATGATGTATCCAGTAAAATATACTAATGTACACCCATTACCTGTTAGCATTAATGTTACCCGATAATTACCTGAAACGAAATATTAGCACGCCCATGGCCGGTTCTTATCTCGGGGTTTCATTACTCTCTTTCATTTCCAAACAGACTATAAATTTTTTATTTAGATTTCTTTGTTTATTGAATTATCGTACACTGTAAGTGTCGTTAGACCCTATGATATCCATCTTGTTATTTAAACTATTATCACCACGCGCTACAATGGAACAATTATTATTATTAACTATTACCATCACTAGGTCATACATAATCAATAAGTTTTGCGTTAAAATTAAAACATTGTTAAAATTTTAATTTTATTATGACGAATTCTTAAAAATGCTTATGAACAACCAAAACGCCAACTGAATATTATTCTTTAAAAGATTTCAGTAAATGTTCAAAAACATGTTCGTTTTGGTAAAGATTAAAAATACTGATTATAGGGTAGCTTCCCTGAGAAATAAACCGATATTAGATCAAGTTAGCTTAGTACAATGTTATTTCTCTATAAGTTATCAGCTTTCACAAATAGTTTTTGTTTAATTTTTTAAGGTAATTTCGCAATTTTTTAAATGCAGCAATTGAAACAAGTATATCGGGAGTCCCAGAATATATGGGCAATCTCTCGGATTTATACAGGGGACGTCAAAATACAAGCCCCTAAATGACACCCCTGAAAATCAATTTTTTTTAAATAATTTTTAAAATACTTTGTGTAATTTAATTATTTTTAATACGATGGACAACAGATAAGACTCCTTAAAAATTGATCCATGAAAGCAATTTGGTTTATTTGGTTTGCCAGGGACGGACTAGCTAGAGCGCTTTAATGTAGTTTTTTTTACACCCTTTACGATAAAAACACTAAAATAATACTTTTAGATAGCTTGAACCTTACACTAAAAAAGGCACTCTTGGTTGATATCGATAAAATGAATTGTTTTCAAGAAAAAACTAATTTTATTTAATATGACTTTTATTACATAATTTTGTGTGTTCAACATGAGCTCCTTCTAATGTTATGTATTCCCTAGTTCTGCGAATTGAAGATTGTTGAAGCCTTTGTTGTCTATTAAAAAATAATTAAATTACACAAAGTATTTTAAAAGTTATTAAAAAAAATCGATTTTCAGGGGTATCTTTTAGAGGCCTGTTTTTTGACATCCCCTGTATAAATCCGAGCGATTGCCCTCATATTCTGGGACACCCTGTATATTTTTAAAGTAAGTAATATTGCGACTAAAAAACATTTGCATTTTCTCTTTATCTCTACCAACCAAAAAAAATTTGGCCAAAAAGCAAAAGTATTTATGGCGATTTTAGCGAGCTATATATTTTAAGTAAATATTTATGTTCGGCTACCAAAAATGTCTCCATGTCAATTTTTATTGAAATTTCTAAGAAAAAGGAAACTTTTCTTGAAGGTCGATAATTTATAAAGCGAAATTTTCTTATTATTAAGGTTACGTTATCTCGCTCTAAATCGCTCTGTTTTTGCACATCCTGTATAGATATTTAAAAAACAAAAATAAAAGAGCCTACCTTCTTTTATTACATTTTTAATACATTTACAAATGTCTCTGATTTGTTCATCAGAGGCGTGCAGGAGGGATAAATTTTCATATTAAATTGAAAAAAACGTAAATGTTATTGATTTTTAATATTTTGCAATGCAGCATTGAAAATATTGGATATTCTCATTACTTCAGGAGATATTTTAATTAATGAAAGTCGTGTAATTATTTAAAAATAGATGCTGACAAATCCTTACCTTTTTTACGGTACATATTTTGAAGCAATGCCCAAAACCATAATGAAGTACTTTGTATTACATTATTGTAAATACCTGAGTTTAATTATTTTTATTGGTGGATGTTATTATCCGGAAGCAACAAATGTCATAAAAGATAAAGTTAAAAAAAGGTTTTGAATATTAAATTATGTAGTAATAAAATAAAGGATAGGTGAGAGATGTAGAAAGTTACGCGAAAAGTAGTAAATTAGTTTAGTTATACAACTTCGACGCGATTAACGATCAGATTTGGCGAGGACGGCAGAAGCGATGCGCCAAGTCGTAACACTATTTTGAATTCAGTACGACATTGGCATGGATATGATTTAGGTACTTACTGAATATTGAGTGCTCAAGAATTTTCGCTTATGTTGACCTATTTTTTATATTATCATAATTTTTTGCGTATGGTGAACACAATACTGTTTGTTATTTACTCAAAAATATGTGATGTATTCTAATAAATTTACCGAAACATTAAAACGGATAAGTTGAAATTTTTTTAAATATACCTATTTTAGAGAGTGGTTTTTAGTGAAACGAATGTACTGGGTACTCATCAGCGCATTTACATTTTGTATCTATTTGTTGTGCTTTTTTTTTTAATTAGTCCTTCTTGCATATCACTGATATCTTTAATATTAAGATTATTTGATCCTAAAATAATATGTTAGAGCCCCCTATAACATACCTGAAAATGCAAGTTGACCTTCAAATGACCTCTAAGGTTGACTTTTGTGTCAAGGTTAAGGTCACCATCGAATGTCCCCCTCAGAACTCTACAACTTTTGTATAAAAAGTTTTTCTTGAAAGTGCTTTCCTAAGAAGATATTGCAATGCGTTATTTAAAATGAGACTGTATAGCTTTGATATTTTAATATACATACATACATACAGAAAGTTTGCACCATATGGGAAAAACCTTTATATATAAATTTAATAAATTCCTTCGATTGTCAGTAGTCTCTGCATGCCGTCAAATCAAAATAGCGCCCATCGAACTTCATAAAACGTGTGTTATATACAAGGATCAGACGAAAACTGCAAATCAGCCCAAAAGTAAAGTACCCTTATTTTCAATCCTACGGAAAAATGTTAAAGAAAATTTATTTCCCTGTGTTTGCACCAACTTCGTTCTTATTTTCTACACCATTTTTTATAACGGCCTTATTAGTTCCTGATTCAACTTGTTTTCAGGAATTATAATGTTTCTTGTTTTGAAGCGTACTAAAAAAACATGACTTTAGTAATTGTTGTTTTCGCTTTTTCAGTAAAATCAACTGATACATTATATTCGGTCTAATCTTTCAGAGGAAAATAACTTTTCTTCATAAGATTTTGTTGAAAATAAAGGTACTTTACTCTTGGGCCGATTTGCAGTTTTCGTCTGCTCCTCGTATATAACACACGTTTTATGAAGGTCGATGGGTGCTATTTTAATTTGACGACATGCAGAGACAATTGACAATCGAAGCAATTTATTAAATTTATACATAAAGTTTTTTCCCATATGGTGCAAACTTTTTGGATAGCGCTGTATGTATCTGTGTCTGTGTCTGTGTATGTGTCTGTGTATGTGTCTGTGTCTGTGTGTATGTATCTGTGTCTCTGTGTCTGTGTGTGCCAGTGTGTGTGTCTGTGTCTGTGTGTGTGTTTGTGTGTGTCTGTGTGTGTGTCTGTGTCTGTGTATGTGTCTGTGTGTGGGTCTGGGTCTGAGTCTGGGTCTAGGTCTTAGTCTGGGTCTGGGTCTGGGTCGGTGTCGGTGTCGGTGTCTGTGTCTGTGTCTGTGTCTGTGTCTGTGTCTTTGTCTGTGCCTGTGTTTGACGAAAGCCATTTCCCATAAGGATCCTGCAGGTTCATTTAGACTAGTATTTAGATTGAATCGTGTTCAGTGTACTTTGTAGTCCAAAATAAAATGCTGGTTAATCGTTCATTCTCCATCATTTTCACGATATATACAATTATCCGGTCATGACCCTTGGAAGATCATATTTGCAAAAATAACAATCCATATTATCATTTTGATAACAGCGACATGACATCTGTAAACCTCCAAAAGGCATTTCTGATGTTAAATTCGAGATCAACAACTTCAAAAACCTCTTGAGTATTATTGTTTTGAAAATATCGACTCCTTTTTACTTTGACATTCTCGATATGACAGCTGTCGGCTGTCAAGAGTGATTTTCAACTTCAAATTTAGAATTATCACGCCCAAAAGCCTCGAAAAACCAATTCATTCTGACATTTTGACAGCGTCGATATGACAGCTGTCAACTGTCAAGAGAAAAACCACTTACCAGCAATATTATCCAAGATCTCGAGTTGCTTCGTCAATATGTCAATATTTCACCGTTTTGGCAGCTGTCAACTGTCAAATTTTTTTTAATCTCTGTTTCGTAATCAGCGACCCCAAAAACATAAAGATCCATGGCGGAAATGTCACTGCTTTCTCATCAAAAATGTGTCGACTGGTCTTTGTAGCATCTACTGCTTTTTTAAGTCTCCTTTCATTATAGCAAAAAAATGTATCTAACAAGAGTAACTGTATCTACGTAGCATAATACATGACACGAGGACATTATCGAATCGAACAATAAATCCAATCAGTGCCCCATCTAATCCCAATCTAGCCGGAGTGTCTCCAACAAAGCCCCCCCCCCCGACAAGTTTTCGCCGAAAAAATGATTCCACACTGATAGAATTATTTATTTTTTCCCATCAACCAGTAATATCTTTATTCACGCTCGGCTG
Source organism: Anoplophora glabripennis (assembly GCF_000390285.2). NCBI lineage: Eukaryota > Metazoa > Arthropoda > Insecta > Coleoptera > Cerambycidae > Anoplophora > Anoplophora glabripennis. Next base: position 408,237 of record NW_019416729.1, read on the forward strand.
GAATCTTATCAGTAACCATAGCGACATATTTCTGCGCTAAAGGGCCTTGCGAGCAGATTCGCTTTTTTCATTTCCTGTTTCCGGTTCGCAAATCGACTTTATTTAATTTCTTTTCGATGCGGAGACGGCCCGCCCCCGAACCCCGGTTAGGAGCACTCGCAGGAGTGGGTGGGCTAAAACGGGAAGTACCCCAGTTTGGATGGAATTATTTAATTAATTAAATTTGAGAACGAGGAACTGGGCCAAGAGAGAAGAAATTATTTTTATTCCACTGCATTAAGGAGAGTGGAAAGTTAGCGCGTGGTGGAGTAAGCGAAACAGTTTTAAGTAGACAATTTATTTAATTAACTTAACACCGAGAAGGGTTTTAAATAATTAGAGATAAAAATTCACTGGATTAGTGTGCGAATATGTCAAGCAGCGGCGGCGATACTGGGAGTTAGTTACCGTTTTCTGTATTAACCCATTAATACCTAGCGTGCCAATTATGGTACAGTAAAACACGTCTTAGGAATTAATTTGTATTGCCAAATTTAAAGCACCTACAAGTATGCTATTGTCTCTGTACTAAAACTTACAATTATCTCATAATTAAATATTTTCTCTAGACAAGAGAGCTGTATTTGGTGCTATCTTATTTTGCGGGTGAAAAATGAGTTACAAAAAGTTGTAAGTATATATTTTTGATAATGTAACTATGTATATGTGGATATAACTATTTAGTTTACTGAAATTATTAGTAAATATTGGAAAAATGTTAGTTTGGATTAATCTAAAGTTGTTTATATGTGTTTACCGGACAGTTTACGTCACCGTGCCATAAAAGGTACGCTAGGCAAATAGGTTCTATTTTTCTTCTCAGTTTGACTGCTGCAGAAATTGCAAAATTATTTGAAAATAACGAGTTTTGGGGAGACGATCCTATTGATAAAGTGTATATTGTACCTCCCACGAATATTCGGATAAAGATTCTGTCGAAAACAGAGGAGGGATGATGGATAATAATCTGTCAGAGAAACAGCTTCAAGCACAAGCAGAAGCAGTGACGGTAAGGAGCAGGGTAATTGGTGGAGAAAGTGAGACAATTTTAGTTACTGAAGAACTTGCACCTGTGGAAAAGAATGAAGAATAGGCTCAATATCAATAAAAAACGTTCGTTTTCATGGAAAATGTCATGATTTGGATGAATCGGATGAAATTTTTCCAGAACAAGATTAGGTACTCTACTTTCCGAGGCATGACAGTTGTAATATTTTTGAGTTATTTATAGACGGTGAATTTGACTTTGCTTTTGCCGAAATAGATTCAATTCTTGTAACAAGATGAAGAGATAATTCAGTGGTAATGGTAGCTTCAATTCTCTTTATCTTCTGACAACTGCTAACAGATACTCAGCTGCTGAGACCCAGACTAATGTCATTTGTAAATATAGTAACTTTATGGGCGGTACGGATCAAATGGACGCTAATAGCAACGTTTACAGAATAGGCATCCTAGGTAAGAAATGGTGGTGGGCGATATTTACCTGGCTGATTGACACAAGCATACAAAATGCGTGGATACTTGCCAAAAGCACAGGTCATAAAGTTTCTCAACTTCTGTTTAGAAGAGAAATCGCTCAGTGTTATTTGACCAAGTATCAAGTAACTCCTAAGGGTGCTGGTCGTTCTTCCTCTGCATCTGCTAAGAGCCGTGTTCATAACAGTATACAATTGGATCGTATGGACCATGGACGTATGGTCGAGTCTGTACCAGATGGAAAACCCAGGCGGTGCACGGGGCAGGCTCATACAGAAAAATCAAGTGCTGTTCGCACGCAGTGCAAGAAATGCAATGTAGGCCTGTGTGTATCCTGTTTTTCACCATTTCATGGTAGAAATTAAAATCATTGTTTTGCTTTTATTTTTATTATTTTGACTTTTCCTATCTGCCTAGCGTGACATATATGGTACACCTTGTATTTTTTTAAATAAAATAAAAAACAAAAAATTATCCGATCAACTGTGTTTATGGACATACGTTCGATAAAAAAAAATGAAATTTGCAAAAAAAATAATTCAGGCAATAATGGGTTAAGGCCGGCGTTTTATGGACAAGAAATTGCACTTTTAGTAAAGATTTCTTTAACTAGTAACATCGTAGTGTCATGATATTCTAATTTGAAACGATAAATGAATAAACAGCATAACGTAATGTTGGAAATTTAGACATATTTGCGGTAGAAAAAATAGAGAAAAACTGACAACAGGGATGTGAAATACTAGACATGAGAAAATGAAGGTTAAAATTAACATATAGAATAAGTTTGTTAAATAAAAAGGCAAAATCGCTAGATGAATACATCAATCTGTCAAAATAAACTTAAGTAGTGGAGTCAAGATAGATTTTGACATCGCGAAATTTACTAGAAGAGAAAACTTTTTATTTTCCGCTTTGTAAAGTTGTCAGAAACAATATATAAAAAGTTACCAACTGTAAAGTGTACGCTAAATTATTTATTTTGGGTGACAAATTAACATAGTTGCAAAATTACAGTTTTTGCAAAATATATAAAAAAATATAACTAAAAAAAAAATAAATTAAAGGAATTTTACATAAAAATTGTTACTAAAGTCTTTTTCTAAAATGCGAATTGAAGGCTGTAGAATTTTTTTTTCTAACGTACGAAAAATGAGACGGGCGGCCCCCAAGTATAGCTCTCGAAGAGCGCACGGCCCCGAGCGCGCTACACTAAATTTGTTACAACTTTTGATCTAATTGATCAAATCGTTCTCACAAAAATTTAAATGAAAGAAGAGTCATCCGCCTATCAAAATTTTATATCTTTAAACTTGAGAAAAAAATATGTATATAGTACGTATACAAAGTTACGTCATTCTATAATTTTGTACAATAATAATAAAATAGCTGCCATTCTTTTAATTTTTAAAATAAATATCTGTAACTTTCACAGATTACTCTTCAAATGACGATTAAAACAGTGAGCGATATGGAAAAAATCTTAAAAATTTAATTTGAAAAATATTGAGCCCAACATATTCAATAATTTTAAAAAATCACAAATTTGACTTTTTAGGCCATACTTTATAGATCAAAAACTATAGTTTTAAATGTGATATTGAAACTTTATGAGAGCACTTTTTAAAGCTTAAAATCTCTACTTTAAGATGGTGCATTTTATTTTTCTTAAAAAATTGAAATAATAGTTGAAAAAACAAAAAATAACAAAAAAATAAAATATTTCATGAAAAATCCGTGAAATTTATTGTTAAATAAATTTTAATAATGTACATAAAAGTTTTCTTTGTTTAATAAACCATCAAAGAATTAAGTTAAGACCTTAAAAAAAGTAAATCCGGCGAAAAATAATTTTTTTATTTATAGTAATAAGTGGAAAATTGTTATAACAGCAAAAAATAACGTTTTTTGATTAATTGAATTAATATTCATTTTTAAAACGTATATTCTGTATCTGAAATTGTGAATGTAAGTTCTCTTATTGATGTAGACACAGGTATGAGTCTAATATATATGCAGGGTGTTCAAAAAGTTTGGAGACCCCCCCCCCTCCTCTATCTTAGAAAATATTGCTCAAACAAAAAAATTATTAGGACAAAAGTTGCAGGGTTTTGAGTGAGCAATACAACGGTGACATTTACCATGACCTTGACCATGACCTTGAAGGTCATTTAGAGGTCAAGTTGAAAATTTTAAATGGAATCGTATACTTTTGATTTGATCTTTACTTACAGTTTTATTTATTTTAAAAGCGTTTTTCGTTTATAAGAATTAAATAATTATTATTATAAATGGTATAAGAATATGATTTTTGTTTTCGAGTAAGCTGCAGTTATCAGTGTGTTAAAAAGTGTATTATTTACATATTTTGTCCATTTTGAGGTTATACTTTCGTACACTTGTAATTATTTAAGGTAATATTATTACTTAATATTAAAAATAATCTTCAGTTTGCATTTAACGTATTCGTTTTCTTTTATGCTAAACCTGTAAATGTATGAGTTTAATATTTATACCTATTGATCCATTTTTAAAATAATTAATGAATAAATAAATAATAGGGGACGTTGATTTTGATTTTGTAATTTTGTATTTAAAATCAGTGTTTTTTTTTTCAATTTTATTGGCTTAAAGCCTTAATTGCCCAGTTATTTTTGAAGAAGAGGAAGAACTCGATGAGATTTAAAAATTAATTAATTTGTAATAAATTTGTTTTTTAAAAAATAAAACATATTTTCAATAAAACCTCTTTAGCCATTTATAATTTTTGTTTTTCGAACCTCTATATTACAAATATAAGCGAGTTTAAAATAGTCGACCATATTGGATCAGCCATTTTGAATTTTCGTTTTCCGACATCATATTCTTGTTCAGCGACATCGAAAACCACTATACCTATATTGTCAATTTGAAGGAATTCGATTTAAAATTCATTGAATTATTTTAAATGTTCTTAATGTTTAAACAATTAAAAAACAATTAGCATACAAAAATAAGTTTATAACTTTTTTCTAATACTTATCTCCAAGTTATTTCAAAAGGTTTTAGGAAAATCCATGCTTCCCATAATTATTTCGAAATAATCTGTAATTTTAAGCTATCTTGACTCCACTATAGGCTGAAAAAGACAACAATATAATAGTAGAAATTTAGAAAGTACAACAAGTGCAATTTTATAAAGTCATGTACCATATAGGAGCATTGTTTTGATGAAATTTATAGAAAATTAAGATTTTGACAGGAAGATTGACGGAGAGAGAAGAAGTTACATTTATAAATAAAATCATGCAATAAACAAAGGCTATAATTAAAATTTATCATACCTTTAGTCTATATTTATAAGTAGAATCAAAAGTCCTTTGCATAACTTCATTTTGCAAAAATTTGAAAATTTTGTAGAATGTTTGAAAATGAACGTAGAAGAAATATATAAATACTGAAATATACAGAAAATTATGTAGAATCTGAATATGTAAGTGTAATAAATGTAAGGCATAATTTCCAATTTAAAAATTTCATAAAACGTCAATACAATGTATCCATAGCAACACGTTCTTTTGTCTTCAGATTAAAGAACTAGAACAGGGCTCGTAGTAGTCAGTCTTTCAAAATTTACCAAGCTATAAACATCATTTAGTCACACCTAAAATAAACAAAAGCAAGTCAAAATTAAGTAAATAAATGGTGAACTTAGTTACCAGTTTTGAAACGTGAAACGACATTCAGAAGTAATCTGCCATCTGTCAAAAGTGTAAATTTTCCATCAATTAAAATTTTCTCAACTAACCAAATACCTTTATTTAGATTTATTGCTGTTATCTCATAATGTTGCCCAAATAATCCGTCACGTCAATTGGGGCAGAGTTTTAATGCTTATCGATACCGATATCATCATCACATTATTTTAAGTTGACACATTTTATGCAATATGTGTCGAGATCTAAGGAGATGAAATATATGAAAACATTTTTCGATAAACAGACAAAATATATTGAAATAAATAATGAATCTGTAGGGAAACCTAAGAAAACAAAATTTGTACATGTTTGCAACATGGAACAAATGAATTGAAGGAAACATGTCAATACCTATGTTCTTGCGGCAAAGAAACTGGAAAATAATAAACATGTGAATATAACTGTTTTTTCTCTTTACAAAAAAGAATTATGTGACAATATGATATACGCTAAACCATTAAATTTATATTTTGATCGAATTTATAAATATGAAAGAAATTAAACGGATACTGTACAATATAACACTTGGCAATAAATTTGACGTGAAAAAAATAAGCGGGTGTATAAATTCAGATATTGACGTATTATTTTCGTTTACATCCTCACTGTTATGCATTGTAATTTATAGGCTGCTATATTTATCGTAATTGATAGTTTGCAATTTCATTCTTCTTGCTAGTTTGTGAGAAATAATTCTTATTTTATTACAAAGGTGTCAAATAATACAGGGTGTTTACAAACTTGGAGAAGATATTTCACCAGTAAATAAATCGACTCTATTGACAAAAATATTTTTTGCAAATAACAATTGTTTTAACACATCTCATAAATAAGAAGAAACATTTTTGGATCCACAGATTCCATCGATAGCTCGACTGGCTTTCTTTACAATTTGCAAATGTGTATGAAGATGTATAAACAGACTGGCTTCACAAGTAGAAAACACAGTTAAATGTAACAATCCACAGTAGTGAGTTTCATCACTTAAATATTTGTTCACATTGTCACATCTAACCTCACTTTATTTTGCCTCGCTTTATGTAAGGGAGACTAGAGATTCTCATTAATAATATACAGGGTGGCCAAATGAAAACGAAACAGAGCCATTTTCAGGAACTGCGTCAAGATTGTAGAAAAACGCTCAGACCCGTCGATTTTAGATTAAA